>NC_028360.1:3948671-3963692 GCF_000741045.1 Vigna radiata var. radiata
CTAGACCTCCGATTGACGATCCGAACAGTCAGAATGAAGAACCATATGTCTGGAACCTACTGTCCAAAAATAAGCTCGATCCAACGGTTAACGACTTCACAACGACGAAAACACCAGTGCAGGTTTAGGGTTATGCGGGAATGGCTTTCTCTCTTTCTTTTTCTCTCACTTGACTTTTGCCTCTCTTCAAAATGACTCTCTTGTGCTCTACTAATCTGACCCATCTCATTTTGACCTAATGAGACATAATGGACCACAATATTTGGTCCTGTTCTCCACATAGGAAGGGAGCCCAATAACCCAACAAATCTCCCCCTCACGACTATGTGGAGATATCCGCCAAACCGGCGATCTCACAACAAACTTCAAACTTTCCTCTTGGAAATGCCTTGGTCATCATATCAGCACCATTATCATCTGTATGAACTTTAGCTAGTTCCACCAACTTAGCATCCAAAACATCACGTATCCAATGATACCTCACATCAATATGTTTGGATTTAGAATGAAAAGTTGGATTCTTACCAAGATGAATAACACTTTGACTGTCACAATACAACAAGTATTTATCTTGCACAAAACCAAGCTCCTGCAAGAATTTCTTCACCCATAACAATTCCTTACATGCTTCAGTAAGTGCAATAAACTCTGCCTTAGTAGTAGACAACATCACACACTTTTGCAACTTTGATTGCCAAGTCAAGGCTCTCCCTGCAAACTGAATCAAATAGCCTAAAGTAGACTTTCTAGAATCAATGTCTCCAGCCATATCTGAATCTGAGTAACCCACCAAAGTAGGCTTATCACCTCCAAAACAAAGCCTCAAACCACTAGTACCACGAAGATACCTCAAAATCCATTTCACAGCATTCCAATGCTCTCTACCTGGATTTGACAGAAATCTGCTAACTGTACCAACATCGTGTGCAATATCAGGCCTTGTACATACCATTGCATACATCAAACTACCCACCGCAAAAGCATAAGGAACTTTGCTCATAGCTATCTTCTCAACTTCATTTGAAGGACTTTGTTTAACACTCAACTTAAAATGAGTAGCAAGAGGAGTACTTACAACCTTAGCATTCTCCATTTGGAATCTTTGCAGCACCTTCTGAATGTAGTGCTCCTGTGATAGCCAAAGTTTCTTCTCTTTTCTATCATGAATGATACTTATACCAAGAATCTTCTTAGCAGCTCCCATGTCTTTCATGGCAAATGACTCGCCCAGTTGCTTCTTCAACATGTCAATTTTGGAAACATCTTTTCCAACAATAAGCATGTCATCAACATATAGCAACAATATAATGAAATCATTCTCAGAAAATTTCCTGACAAAAACACAATGGTCAGAATTAGTCTTCTCGTAGCCTTGCTCACACATAACAGACTCAAACTTCTTATACCACTGCCTCGGAGCTTGCTTCAAACCATATAGGCTTTTTCGTAGCCTACACACATAGTCTTCCTTGCCTGTAAAAAGAAAACTATTTGGTTGCTTCATGTAAATCTCTTCCTCCAAATCACCATGAAGGAAGGTTTTCTTCACATCCATTTGCTTAACATCCAAATCAAGAGTACCAGCTAAACTTAACACAGTTCGGATAGATGTCATCCTCACCACAGGTGAGAAAATCTCATTGAAGTTAACACCCTTTCTTTGTCTGAAGCCTTTCACCACTAATCTGGCTTTATATCTGGTAGATGTAGAATTGCTCTCTTGCTTCACCCTGAAGATCCACCTGTTCTCTAAGGCTCTCTTACCCTTAGGCAACTTCACCAAGTCATAAGTGTGATTATCATGCAGATATTTCATTTCATCCTACATTGCATCCAACCACTTTTGTTTTTCTTCACTTTCAACGGCCTCCTCAAAACATTCAGGTTCTCCCTCATCAGTCAACATCACATACTCATCGGTAGAGTACTTCTTAGAAGGTTGTTTTGGCCTGTCAGATCTTCTGGGTTGAGCTTCAGGTAGCTCAAGTACATCACTAAGACTCCCATCATGTTCCTCTTCATCAACATTATCAATAGGAACATCTAAGCTATCTCCAACCTGCTGATTATCAATATCACCATTTTGTTCATCATCATGAACATCAATATCCAAATCATTAATAGACAACCAAATTGGATCAACATCAGTCACATTACTATCTTCCTTAGGAGTAGACTTCTCCACCTTATCAATATCTTCAATAGTTTGATCTTCCATGAATTGCACATCACGACTTCTAACAACTTTCTTTTCAACGGGGTCATACAATTTGTAGCCAAATTCATCCTGACCAAAACCAATGAAGATGCATTGCCTTGTCTTCACATCCAACTTGGATCTTTCGTCCTTCGGAACATGAACAAATGCTTTACAATCGAAGACACGCAAGTGATCATAAGTAACATTCTTGCCAAACCAAATCTTGTCTGACACCTCAGAGTTCAAAGTAATTGCAGGACTTAGATTAATAACATGCACTGCTGTAAACAATGCCTCTCCCCATAAATGCTTAGGCAATTCTGCTTTAGAAAGCATACACCTAACTCTTTCAATCAATGTCCTGTTCATCCTCTACGCTAAACCATTCAGTTGAGGAGTTTTGGGAGGAGTCTTCTCATGTGCAATACCATATTGTCTACAATAAGCATCAAATGGTCCACAATACTCACCACCATTGTCAGTACGAATGCGCTTCAGCTTCTTGCCTGACTGCCTCTCAACCAAAGCATGGAATTCTTTAAACTTGTCCAACACTTGGTCCTTTCTCTATAGTGCATAAACCCAAAGCTTCCTGGAACAATCATCAATAAAAGTAACAAAGTAAAGTGCANCACTAAAAGACTTTACCTTCAACGGGCCACAAACATCAGAATGCACCAATTCAAGCAACTCTGACTTCCTGGAGGGAGGATGCTTCTTGAAGGATACTCTGGTTTGTTTACCAGCCATGCAGTGAGAACATTTCTCCAACTCTACATTCTTCAATCCTAAGAGAACATCCTTTTTAGCTAAGCAGTTAAGCCCCTTTTCACTGATGTGCCCAAGCCTTCTGTGCCACAAAGATGACTCCATATACACGGCATTCACACTGTCTTTAGCAACCAAAGCTTTTGTCCAGTAAAGCTTAGAGCTTTTCTCCCCTACCTTTGGTGAGCTTCCACTTTCTAGAACCAAAGTGGTTATCAAATCCACCATCATCAAGTACCTGCACAAAAATCAAGTTAAAGCGAACATCTGGAGCATGTTTAACTCCTTTAAGCAGCAACTGCATCCCCATGTTGGTTTGCAAGTGAACATCACCAACACCAATAACCTTAGACACCCCATCATTACCCATCTTCAATACTCCAAAATCACCAGGCGTATAAGATGTGAAGAACTCCTTCCTGGATGTAACATGCAGTGTAGCACCACTATCAATTATCCACATGCTCTCATCAGATACAAGATTAATAGTGTCATGATCACGAAGACAAACAAGGTCACCACATGTAGTAGTAGTAACACGATCACCATCATCATTATCTCTTTCTCTTTGCTTACCCTTTTTGTCTTTGTTCTCTTTCTTCCACAAAAAATAGTTCTTCTTTATATGCCCTTTTTTGTGACAATAGTGACACTCCACATTCTTGTACCGAGACTTGGACTTGCTCCTGCTTTTATCTCTACCACTGTTTTGTTCTTTCTTTTGGCTTCTCCCCCCATTCTCTGTAATAAGCACTTCTGAATGAGATGAAGTACCCTGTGTCTTCCTTCTCATCTCCTCATTAAGTGCACCACTCTTTGCCATTTGCAAAGAAATATCACCATTAGGGGTAGCACTTATCATGGAAACTCGAAATGTCTCCCACGAATCTGGTAAGGAGTTTAATAAGAATAAGCCCAATAGATCATCATCAAATTTTATACCCACTCCTGCTAATTGATCATAGCGTCCTTGAAATTCACTCAAGTGATTTGAAACATGAGTTCCTTCCTTGTACTTTAACTCCACAAAATTTTTCAGCAAGTACAATTTATTAGTCCCTGACTTAGAGGCATACAAGGACTCAAGCTTATCCCATAGGCTTCTCGCATGTGTCTCATTAGCAACAAAATTATAGACATTGTCATCAACAAACTGCCTGATAAATCCACATACCTGTTGATGTTCAAAATCTCATTCTTCATCTGACTTGGATTCTGGCTTATTGGAAGCAAAAACAAGAAGATGCAAATTTTTCACAAATAGCAAGTCCTTCATCTTGCCTTTCCATAAGTGATAATTTTCTCCATTCAACGGAATCAATTTTGTATGTGCCTCCATCATTCACGCAAATTAAACAGTCCCTTAACCAAAGAGCTCTGATGCCACTCTGATGGGGGAAAGGACCAAAACAAATAACAACTTATCAAGGAGTAATAATGCAGCGGAAATTCAATCCCCCTTCTTGCGAGAATCTACGAGGAGCACCAAACAAATAGAACAAAAATAGAATCCAAAGCACAAAGAGACACCAATAATTTTTAACGTGGAAAACCCCTCAATGCAAGGGTAAAAACCATGAGTCGTCCAGACCAAAGAAAAATCCATTATGATCAATAATAGGGTACAAAAGAGTCTCCAATAATAATACAAAAAGGTATTTTCAATAAGCCAAATTAACTAAGCACAAATGCTTACAAATGAGAACAAAGAAGATGAAAATTCTCCAAAACAGGGCTGCTGGTGCGGGATCGATTTCTCCCAATCTAGACCTCCGATTGACGATCCGAACAGTCAGAATGAAGAACCATATGTCTGGAACCTACTGTCCAAAAATCAGCTCGATCCAACGGTTAACGACTTCACAACGACGAAAACACCAGTGCAGGTTTAGGCTTATGCGGGAATGGCTTTCTCTCTTTCTTTTTCTCTCACTTGGCTTTTGCCTCTCTTCAAAATGACTCTCTTGTGCTCTATTAATCTGACCCATCTCATTTTGACCTAATGAGACATAACGGACCACAATATTTGGGCCTATTCTCCACATAGGAAGGGAGCCCAATAACCCAACATGAATATGTTGTTGGGGTTAGATTTCACCAATTTCCCTCTCATGTATGTAAGAATTCTTCTTTATGCATTAATGTTAACGTCACTCACTAAATCACCTAAACCCGATCACTCGGTGAATAAGTCTGTCCCAAATTACCAGTTCATGCAATTCCTAGCATTCCTAGTAATAAGATGTGAAGATCAAGAGCTTTAAAACGACCAAGATCATACCCTTATCCCAGAGAAATATTACTCTTGGGAGTAATTCAACAAGAACCTGAATTGTAAGAAACCTTCTGGCACTCATCCAATTCATAAGTCATGCTAATGAATGAGTTAAACACAACAAGCGTTGAAGCAGATGAATTACTCTAACAATTAATGAAAAAGCATATATTATTAAGAATCAATTAAAATACATGAGAGTTCACAAGGTTACATCATCCCCCAACAACAAATAGAGTTTAGTTCCCATAGACATGGAGAAACTATATGAACAATGGAGAAGAACGAGATAGAAAAACCCTAAAGATTGGGGAAAATGAGCTTCCGCATCCAAATCCTACCTTCAGAGTGTGAGAGAGTGTGTTGTTATGCTCTTCTTTCCCAAAGATACAAAATCTAGAGCACCTGGGTCCTTTAAATAGAGTCGAAACAGAGTAGAAACAGGGTCCGGTCCAATAGAGTCAAAACAGAGCAGAAACTGGGTTTTATCCACGATGCACGACGCTCAGGCACCCAGAATGGGCGCCCGGGCGGTGGACGGTCCTCATGTAGAGCTTGAGCCTCCAAAAGAGGTGCCCAAGCTTCGGGGCTCAATGCTCATGCGCCCAGAATGGGCGCCTGGGCGGTGGACGCCGATTTTCAGTGCTTAAGCCTCCATACAGGGTGCCCAAGCTGTGTGTTGTTCCTTATTCTGGTGCTCTTTCAGGCCTTTCTGAGCTCCATCATCTTGGCTCTTTATCTCTGCTTTTAGTATCACCTCATTTTCTGCAAAAACAAGGGAAATTAGTCATAAAGTTATTCAATTCAACCTCAACCCTCTTATTCACACAACTTAATAAAAAAAACATGATTTCAAGCAAGTTCTAAGTAGAAAAGGGTGCATTTTAGTGTAAGAATTACATCACAGATAACGGTATTTTCAACCGTTATCACAACCCCAAACTTAGAACTTTGCTTGCCCTCAAACAAAACAAAATGTAACTCAGCTTTTCAGAACAATCACTACAATGACTCAACAACTTTCAAAAAAATTTCCTTCCAAGACAAGAAATCACTTTTATCAATTCAGCATAAAGATATCAATCAAGATGTGCACATGCCTTAATTCAATCAAAACCAATGTGATGCTCATACACTTTCGACAGATGCTATCCTTGAGAATGATCAATTAACCAAGCAAAGATGCAATCAAAAATTCAAAGAACTATTGCTCACTAAGGAAAGTGTTTCACTCAAGCACTCAAAAGTGTATCACTCAACTCAAAGGTGTATAGTGGTGTCTTTTTCACTCTACTATCACAATGTCACACAAATTAACTTTGCCTTTCATTAATCCACAATCAAACATACTCACAAGCAAGTTTTCATCACAAGGGCTTTTCATGGCTTGTAATTTGGCTGAGCTAAGAAGGAAATTGGTTTTTCTGGTCAACAAAATTCCTTGAGTTAAGAGAGACATTTATGAATTTATCATTCAAGAACAAACTCTCTTTCTTTTTCACTTATTCTCAGATTTCCCTTGCAGTGAGCTTTCTCTTTTCTTTTCATTTTTCTTTTCTTTTTGCTTTTGCCTTTCTTTTGCTTTTCAGTTGCTCACTGCCTAGAAAAGTGGGGTTGCTTACCAGCAACCCCAAACTTGAACCTTTATCTGTACCTCATCAAACGTTCTCAGCTTAACTCAAGGTAAATATTTTCAAAAAGGTTTTTCAAAACATGCATAAGGTTCAAGGTTCAAAGGTTAGAGCAAATTGTTCCCTTTTCAGTGGCCAAAAATCATGTGAAGGCTAAAAGAATAAGGGATAACAAAAGATGGCCTTGATCATATGAACCCTGCAAGCAAGTAGCTCAATTACAGAAAATTTAGGCAAAATTATTTATGCTTCCAAAGTAATAGCAATTATTCACAAGAAAACTCTGAATCCAAATTCTCACACAGGTAAACTCACAAGTCCTAGAATTCAGAAAAACACTCTGCTCAGTATCTTAATCAAGTTTTACCTCAAGCACCTATTTCATACATTGTGAGTCATCACCTATATATCAACACATCATGCATCATCTCAACATCAATCAATACACCAAAATCTCACAAAGCAATACTCGTCACAAAACACAGCATAGTTGAATCAAAGTAGTTTAATTCATTCAAGCAGAGTATAATAACAAAACAAATGATTAAAAGGAAAGGTTTAGAAAGTTGGGTTGCCTCCCAGTAAGCGCTTCTTTAACGTCACTATAGCTTGACACCATCTTCATCATCATAGCATCCATTAGTAGATGTTGTCAGTAACATCCATCAGTAGATGTCTAATCACATAGCATCCATCAGTAGATCCTAAATATTTCATATTTTCATCGGTATCCCTCAATAGACACCAATCTTTCTCATCTTCATCGGCATCTATCAGTATATGCCTAATCACCAAATATCCATCAGTAGATGTCTAGTCACCGTCCTCTTCCATAGCAACATCCATCAGTAAATGTTGTCATTCATCATCCTCATCATAACAACATCCATCAGTAGATGTTGTGGAAGCATTCATCCATAGATGTGTTCATTACTACCATCAGAAGTAGCATATAACCTAAAAAAAAGAACTCAAACACACAAAAACAAACTCAAATCCGAATCACACAAATAATAAATTAAAAAGAAAAAATAAAATAAAAGATAAAAAATTCAAAAACTGGGTTGTCTCTCAGCAAGCGCTTCTTTAAAGTCACTAGCTAGACCCACTGCAATTATCTTGTGCCTCAATTGTTCCCTTTTCTAGATATTTTTTTCTTTTTGTTGAATTTTTTCAGGAATTTAATATAACCAGGAACCTATTGCAGTGTCCCAATCATAGGAATTTTAACCTCTAATTTCTTGAAGATTTCCATGAAAAACTCAAACTGTTTTTCCTTCTCCTTCCTATGATACTACTTTGGGTGAGGAAGGGGTTTTTCATATGATTCTTTCTTTTTTCTCTCATCTTCCTTCTCTCCCTTTTTCTTTTCTTCTCTCTCTTTTTCCTCCTTGGAACACTCCTTAGGGTATAGAAGATTTTTCTCAATTTTTTTTCTTTTCTTTCTCAACCTCTTCTTTTTCTTTTCTCTCTTTTTCCACATTTTTCTCCTTTTCTTTTCTTTCTCAACCTCTTCTTTTTCTTTTCTCTCTTTTTCTACATCTTTCTCTTTTTCACTCAACCTTTCTTTTTCTTTTCTCTCTATTTTTCTCTCATCTAAAACTTTGCCACTTTTAGTGATAATGGCTTGACATTCTTCTCTAGGGTTATCTTTCATATTGGCCCCAAGATCATCCAACTTCTGAAGTATGTGATCAAGTTGCCTCCCTATCCATCCGAATGTTGCTTGAGTGTTTTTCTGAGTGGAGAGAGTCCTTTGCATGAACTGCTGGAGAGTCTCCTCAAGCTTTGTAGCACTGTTACCTAGAAAGGGTTGTGGCTGTCATTGTTCGGCAGCTTGCCCAAATTGACTTTGATTCATGCTTGAGTGAGATTCCCACCAGTGGTTGAAATTACCTTGGTAGAATTGCATCCTGCACAAACTAAACACAAAATCATAGAAAACATTGTTAGCACAAAAACACAAAATAAACAAAATAGAACACAAAATAAAACAAAAATTTAAAAATAAAAATAAAAATTAGAATAGAAAAAATAAAAATAAAATAAAAATAAAAAATAAATTCAAAGTTAATCAAAAATCACACAAATATAATAGCTTAAACCGTAAGTCTCCAACAATGACGCCAAAAACTTGTTTGCTAGATCGACAAGTGTACTGAGTCGCACAAGTAATATAAAATGGTAAGACCAAGTATCGTATCCCAGAAGACTCTCGGCACTAGACAATCGTGTGATAACAAGATTAATTAAGACTTAAAGAAAATGACGACCACTCATACCCTCATCCCTGAGAAATATTACTCTTAGGAGTAATTCAACAAGAACCTGAATTGTAAGGAACCTCCCGACACTCATGCAATTCATAAGTCATGCTAATGAATGAGTTAAACAAGCGTTGAAGCAGATGAATTACTCTAACAATTAATGAAAAAACATATATTATTAAGAATCAATTCAAATACATGAGAGTTCACAAGGTTACTTCATCCCTCAACAACAAATAGAGTTTAGTTCCCACATGGAGAAACTATATGAACAATGGAGAAGAATGAGATAAAAAAAAACCTTAAAGATTGGGGAAAAGGAGCTTCCGCATCCAAATCCGCCTTCCGAGGATGAGAGAGTGTGTTGCTATGCTCTTCTTTGCCAAAGATACAAAACCTAGAGCGCCTGGATCCTTTAAATAGAGTCGGAATAGAGTAGAAACAGGCTCTGGTCCAATAGAGTCAAAACATAGCAGAAAATGGGTTTATCCACGACACACGACGCTCAGGCGCCCAAAATGGGCGCTCGGGCGGTGGACGGTCCTCATGTAGGGCTTGAGCCTCCAGAATGGGCGCCCAGGCAGTGGACGTTGATTTCCAGTGCTTAAGCCTCCATACAGCGCGCCTAGGTTGTGTGGTATTCCTCCTTCTGGTGCTCTTTCAAGCCTTTCTGAGCTCTATCCCCTTGGCTCTTCATCTCTGCTTTCAGTATCACCTCATTCTTTGCCAAAACAAGGGAAATTAGTCATAAAATTATTCAATTCAACCTCAACTCTCTTATTCACACAACTTAATAGAAAAACATGATTTCAAGCAAGTTCTAAGCAGAAAATGATACATTTTAGTGTCAGAATTACATCACGGATAATGGTATTTTCATTCGTTATCAACTTCTAACCATCCTAGTTTGTGTTATGCACCTAATTAGACTTGAGTAAATGATTATAAACCTTCCTACCATCAATCTAAAGTGTTTTTGGACAGTTTCCTACTCTAAAACATCAAATTCGTCAACTTAGGGACCCAAATCACAATTTACCACTTTAAACATGTTTTTGATCATTTTAAAGGCTCAACCTAGTCATAATTGACTTACCAAAACCCTCCCCACAGAGCAATTGCACACCCAACCCCAATTACTCATTTTCACTACCACACTTTCTCCAAATGACTTATTACAAAGCAAACTATCACAATTCATGACCAACACACCTCATCACAAGTTTTTAACCTCTTCCTATCATCAAAACAGACTCAATCATCATACAAACAGTCCAATATATCAATTCATGCAATTCATACTCAAGATTCATCACATTTCGTCATATTCACATAACACAAAGCATAATTTCAACTTAAATAGTTCAATAATCATCTTCTTTAAACATTTATCAGCCATAGAAAAAAAAGCAAATTAGAGAACTTCTAGCTTCCCTTACCTCGATAAAGCTGACACAGTTCAAGAAAACCCCGACATTTGCTTTCACTACAAGGAACCTCTAGAACAACTTACGAATCACCGATTTGGTAATTGGAGACAAACCTTAAAATCTAAATTAAGTCAAGCATTGAAGGAAGAAACCACTTGACACATGCAACCAGATCTCTTTGCAGGATCAAGGATCAAGAAAATACAAAGAAAAATGGATGAAAACTTACTTGCTCTAAACGACAAACTGATCAGTTGGATTTGAAGACCTTAATGTCGTGGTCGTCTAAGCACCTCCTAATCATCAAATAGATGACTTGAGAGATCAAGAACTCTTAGAGAGAAGGTAGAAAAATCTAGAAAAGTAGTTTTTAGAGAGATGATACGTTTTTTAAATTATGAAATTCATTTATAACAAAACTATTTATAATAAAACCGTTTAATATTAAAATAATCGAGTCTCACTATTTTTTAGACTACCACCACTTCTAAAACACCATTTTTTTTAGTTTCACATTAATTATTATCATTCTAATTGAAAACAAACATATAAAATTAATCAATTCTATAAAATTTACTTTTATTATTAAACATTAAATATAAATAAGAAAAATACCCTTAGGGTTACAAACACTACTTTTATAGATTTATATATATATATATATATATATATATATATATATATATATGTCTATTTGTTTTCTAAATATTATTTCAATTCAAGTCAACTACTGAAAGAAATGAAGGGAGGGAGTAGCAGTAGCAGAGGAACGAAGATGACGGCGATTCTGCCGTGGGAGCTCATAATCGATATTTTGTTGATGTTGCCTGTCAAATCCCTTGTTCGTTTCAAATGTGTCTGTAAGTCATGGCTTTCTCTTCTCTGTGATCCACACTTTGCAATATCACATTTTCAACGACTCTCAGCAAGTTCTACCAGACTTTTGTTCATAGCGCCTCCTTCTCCTGAAATCCGATCCATAGATTTCAACGCATCCCTTCACGATGATTCTGCATCTTCTACATTAAACCTTAACTTTCTACTTCCCAGTACTCCTGGTAATGTTCAGATTATAGGTTCCTGCAGAGGGCTTTTACTTCTGAATTCTTGTCAAAGTCTCTGGGTGTGGAATCCATCAACTGGGGTTCACAGAAAATTATCTTCCACCCCTATTGAATCCAATTTGATGCAAGCCATGTTTTTTACATTTCTTTATGGTTTCGGGTATGACCCATCAACTGATGACTACTTGGTGGTTAAAGCGTCATACAATCCATTTCCACTCGATAGTGCAACCACCCGTGTGGAGTTTTTCTCGCTCAGAAATAATGTGTGGAGAGATTGTGAGGCTACCCATTTGTCTTATAGGAACTACTCCAAGGGTAGCAACGGCATCAGAGAAGGGTCGCTTTTTAATGGTGCTATTCATTGGTTGGCTTTTTGCTGTAATGGACCAATGGATGTTATTGTTGTCTTTGATTTAACTGAAAGGAGTTTCTCAGAGATACTTTTGCCGGTTGAATGTTTAGATTATGACACTGATTTGTTTATTTTGGGGGTGCTTGGGGATTTGCTTAGTATATGTTTTGCAGCGTGGGACGGGTCACTGGAAATATGGGTGATGGAAGAGTACAGAGTGCAGTCGTCTTGGACTAAGACTATTGTTGTGTCCGCTGAAAACATTCCTGCTGCTATGTACTTCTCCCCAATATGCTATACAAAAGATGGTGATATTTTCGGGACAGATGGTTGGACTGGATTGGCAAAATATAATGGCAAGGGACAGCTGCAAGAGCATCGATCCTATAGTAAAGGTTCTTACCGATCCCAGGTGGCTGTGTATACAGAGTCCCTGCTTTCATTCCCCATGTAACAGCAAGCAAGCAAACTGAAGAACATGACTAACTATAAACAACAAGTATTAGGTTATGAAACATTTTCAGGTACCTTTTTTGTTTTCTTAACACTTACCTTGTATTATGATTAATGAATTCCCCCTGTATACTAAAGTAATACATGGAATGATGGAACTACTACTTCATTATTATGTTTTTGTTTTACGTTTATTTCATCATGATGTTCTTACCGTGTCTAATTAGTGCAATTTGTATCCTTCCATTCTTTCACTGGAATTTTAACTTAACCTTAATGGGGGATTTATTGCATGCTAGCGTGATATGTAGCCTGGTTGTGGGGCGGTTGATTCCTTGTTGATGTAATCTGGATGGAATGTTACTATTAATTGTGATGTCCAATTTTGTTTTAGCTACATGTCAAGATGTTGTGAAATCAGTACTGTCTATATTGGCTTTCATTCCTATTTTAAAGGTGTTTATTTTTATATTTGTGTATTGATTAATGCATAAATTACCACTAATTTGTTGAAGAGTGTTAGGAATAAAGAACAAAGAAAGGACACAGACTGGTATCTCCCTTAATCTGGTCTGTGTCTCAAGGATTAGTGAAAGCATATTATGTGAATTCTAATCTCACATCAAATGGCACCAACAGAGAGATTACGTCCCAGTTGGTTTTACACTCTCCATTTCTTTTTATTTAAACTTGTTAATTTATCAGCTTTTACTATTTCTTCCATAAATAATGCTTGGGATTATCAAAATGATCCTTTGGTATAGAAGTTGGTCATAACATATGAAACTTATAATATATTCTTTCGATATTTATTTATGTACATTGGTATAGTTTTGAACAATTGATACAGACAATACCTCTTAATGTAATTGTCAACAAAAATTGTTACCCCTCTCATATTTATTTACACTTGGTTTCAGTTGATACATGTTATACAGAACTTGAGCTACGAAGATTAAAGATTCCATCTATAATTGGAGTATCAACTGTCACGTTCTTTAAGTTTATTTTTTTTTCCACAGCATGCCATTGGACAGACCAAAGTCCTACCATTGCTGGTTTCCTTGCAATATTTGCATCCCTTCATCAATTTGAAAAACTCATTTCCTCATGGTCTTCTTAAAGAGTATAAATGCATTCTGGACATTAAACAAGGCTAGTGTTTGAAGTAGCCTCATGCCATTACTGTATCTGCCAAAGTTTCCTGAGCAATGTAGCCTAAAGTTGCTCTGACTGTGGCCATTGACAGTGTGCTCTAATCTCTTTAAGTCCAAACTAGAGAGTCATCACAATTCCGTTCAAATTGTTATTATATATATATATATATATATATATATATATATATATATATATATATATATATATATATTAAAAAATTACGCATTGATATTGAATTATTTTGTCTTAATAGATAATTTTGTATTGAAATATACTATAAAACATATTGATTATAGTTTTATATTTACTTAATTTTAGGATTTAATAGTATATGATATCAAAAGTGATATATCATTATAAAAAATTGAAAATAATTTATTCGTGTCTCATGTTTCAAATATTAATGAAGTTCCATGTCAGATTAAAGTAAAATTAAACTTGTTCCAACTAAGCATTCATATTTCATAATACATTTTAATTTATTTATTTTTGGGTAAAATCATCTTTATTTGTTTTTGAGTAAATTCAAATAATTATTTTATATGATGATTCTGACATCCCAATAAATATAGTTTTAAACTATACATAATTTAAGGAGTTATCAATAATAATACTAAAGAACAGTAGATAATAAGTTCAATGTACAGAGTAGATAAAATATCCATAAAACTTAAACTGTACATGGAATTAGGATTCTTTAAACAAAATCACAACTTATATCGAACGGAGATANAAAAGACTATATTCACCGAACGGTTATCAAAAACAATAATTAGACATAACCTATTGTTCAGAAAACTCTACATTATCTTTAGGATGCTCAATTTGCAACGCTTTCTCCAACGAACCAGTATCACCTTTTGTTCACATCCATTGGATGATCATTGCAGTGAATAAAACGACCGAACAGTAGACAAAAATAGGATAAGTTTATGTAATTTAATTAATCATCCACACATTCAGATTTTACTTATCTCATATATTATCATACTTACAATTCAAAACACAANCAATTCATAGAACACAATATAACCAAACGTTCAATACATTTATAACCGACCATAGACTCAACTCATNCGGATTGTATGAACTATGTAATTATGACGTTTGTGCACCCGGGTGGATCCTGGTTGGGATGCCCTCAACAACTGCCACCCAAGGCTAGTCCAGTGAAGCTTACCTCGGTACAACAATACCCTGAGGCTAAAGGACCTCTTGCCATTTCCACGCATGAGTTACCCTCTCTACATGAGGTGGATTAATCACGGAATATCAGGATAAACGACAGCTTAACTTAGCCATGTTCATACTTTACAAACCATCACCAATCATGAGACATTCCTCCTTGGAATTCTCTTTCACAACCACATGACTCTTTCCATCATGATTTCACATCATACTTATGTACTCCAATTACAAT
>NC_028360.1:3964687-3971291 GCF_000741045.1 Vigna radiata var. radiata
GTACAACAATACCCTGAGGCTAAAGGACCTCTTGCCATTTCCACGCATGAGTTACCCTCTCTACATGAGGTGGATTAATCACGGAATATCAGGATAAACGANAGCTTAACTTAGCCATGTTCATACTTTACAAACCATCACCAATCATGAGACATTCCTCCTTGGAATTCTCTTTCACAACCACATGACTCTTTCCATCATGATTTCACATCATACTTATGTACTCCAATTACAATCAGAATCATATATTTACAATTTCAATCAAGATCAAGAATTTAAGAAAATAACACTGTAAACTTATGAATATGACCGAACGGTAAGAATAACCTCTACTCAGGAATCATGACCGAACGGTCAAGTAACAGAATAGCTCCAATTGGAACTGAATACGGTTTAAAACCGTACGAAAAGGAGATTTAACTAACTACTAAAGACTTAAACATAATACATATACCTTAGGCCGAGCATCTTGATCTTAGGTCGAACACTTTGGAGCTTTGGCCGAATACTTAGAGCTAGGGTCGAGCACTTATAGCTTTAAACGATTACTTGGGGCTTTGGCCGAGCATTTATAGCTTTGGCCGAACACTTTATACAGGATGAAGTTCTCTTCAAAAGAGTGAGCGTTAGCACAGACCGAACGCTCTTCAAGAGATCGAGTGTCAGTACAAGACCGAACACTCTAAGAATGACTGAGAGTCAATGTAAAACTGAACGCTATTAAAACCCAATATTAGTCTAAAATCGAGCATTTTTAAAGATCGAGTGCTAGTCAATGACCAAGAACTCTATATTATTTCAATTATATAATTAAGACAGACAATAATATTACTTAACTTATTCTTTAATTATACTAAATAGAAAACCGATCAGTCTTAAGCTAGAACTCTTACAAAAAGAGAATCCAGTAAAAAACCGAACGTTCCAAGTTCAAACTGAATGGTCACAATTGACTCTCGACAATAAACACCAATTTCTGCAGAATGCCACAGAGTGAAACTCAATTCTAATCTTACCCAGCTTTCACACCATATCTCAAACATCAATACACACAATCAACATATAATACTTCAAAATCAAGCCAAAGCATCAAACATCAATCATTCAAGCATCCAACCATTCACAACAGTTCATCATAACTACATTATATAAGTTTCCCTTACCTCTAGAATAATTGTTAAACCGGTCAGCAACTACGTTCCCTTAATTATCAACTCTTTTCGAGAACACCAACTCCAAACGAAAATCTGATCGGTGAAAACGAAAGCTCCTAATACCAGGAATGATTAAACAGTGTCTGATCAATGATCGGAATATGAAAAAGGTGAGATTTCTTAGAGAGAAGATAGAGGTTCTAGAGAGAAGGAAGAGAAAATCAAAAGTTGTAGAAGTTTGAAGAAGAAGGTGCATCCAGGAAGTGGCAGGAAATTAAAAATTCTGGCATTTATACTACCGTCAAAACCGTTCGGTCCACTCCCTTGCAGCCACCTGGATTCCACTAAACTGTTGAAATTAAGGAGTCTGACAATATTTATTTTGTACACAAAGATATAGGATCATTTATATCACAATTCTCTAAGTCATGCTAAAAGTTTTAAGAAATTGAAAATAAAATAAGACGAATCATACAGTGGAGAAATGGTATTTGTCCACCCAAAATTTGGTGGATTTGGAAGAAAATGGGAGAGGGGGAATAAAAGAAGAGAAATAGCAAGAGAAAGTGATAAATAATGTGAAAATGGAATGAAAGAAAAACGAATGAATGATGAGTAAGTGGTATCTGCCTATGAAAACAAGTTACCGTTTGAAGATCCTTAGATATTAAGACATCGATAAAAAAATGAACAAGTAAAAATTTGATATTAAATTAAAAATCACATTTGATTATGGTGTTAATCTTTCCAATAAAAAGAAACTTTATAATTTGATTCTTAAACTATACTAAATGTATACAAAACACCTAATTAATTAACTTAGGAGAAGGTAGTTTCTTATTTAGTTTGTACTCCCTGCAGTTTTATAATATGAGAAAAAAAAAACTATTTTTTAGCAAAAGATAACCAACATCATTAATTTAATTGTACTATTTTTTTTTAAATAACTGCTCTTTCTTAATATTTGAAATGAAAGAGACATTAAAAATAAAATCATAATTAAATATAGAATATTTTAGAGATAACTTTGTTAAATAAATAAAATTAGTTAAAATTTATTTGTATATCATACTAATATACAATACTAGTTTTTTTTTTTTATTGAATACAATTTGATATAATTGTTTTTTTCCTTAAAATAGCTTAATGAAATTAGTAGTCTAGAAAACACAATTGTTCTTCTAGTTCTTTTAAAAAAGAATCGATATCATTCCCAACATAAATAAAATTCATAACACATACAAATACAATATCAAAACTTAATAATAATTTATTAAAAAAAACATCTTAAAGTGATACATATTTTAATTTGCAATAAATTAGTTATATTCAATTATACATATGGCTTCCATTTAACAAAGTGATATTTCTTCCTGAAAGAAGATTATCAAAACTCTAATATTCTAATTCATGTAAAGGAAGATATTCAGATGTAAGTTGACGAATATTCATACAACAAAAAGTGGTTTGAAAGATAATCTTTTCAACATTTCATGGTGAGCTAATTCTTTTATATGGGATGAACTTATGTTCATCACGAGAATAAGCAATCTGAACATCATATGACAAAATTTATTGAGTACCATATAATAAGTTCAAATTTTCTTAATTCAATTCAACACATAAATCTTCTAAAAGTATAAGTTGTAATTGGTGTAAATGAATATATGTGCAGATGGAAATCCTATATCAACTAAAGATAAAACAAATTTATAATATACAAATGGATATAAACTTCATCTTACAAATAAGTTTTGTAAGATTGAGTTAGACTTAATTATCAAAGTCATTAATTAAACTTAAATGTTGTGTAAATATAAGGCAATATTTTCATTGTTTTGGACACACATATTTGAAGGTAACATTTTAAAAAAAAGTATGATATAAATAATCAATGTTTGATATATGTAGCATTTGTACCATACTACATTATCACTTATCTATTTGATTAATGATATATGATGTTCAAAAATTTCAATTTTACCACTGCACATTTATTCACATCAGTTTCTGATCGACCTAAAATGATGTTGTAGTATATGTATTTTATAGTAATAAATTCTTCATAAAATTTTATTTATGATATGTAATATGTTATTGTTATTGGTGCATTGGAGGAAAAGGGAATATCTTTAGAACTTGTTACAATTTTTATATAGCAGGAAAGCATGTGGAGAAGAATAGAATATAATAGAATAGAAGGTGTGCTTTCATTATTTATAATATGACACGCCAATGATTATGTGTATGTGCTTACGTAATTAATAAAAAATGTTTATTCCAAGTGTTAAAAAGAATCGCATAAGAATCCCTCATTTACTTTCTTAATTATAAAAAAATTAAGAATATGAATGATTCATGTGTTTTTTTAATGAATGAAAGCAATAGATGCTACTTTCTCCTTTCTTTAATTCTGTGTTACCAAAGTTAGCATCTTCCATTTTCCTATGGTTATCTACAAAATCGCACCAGATTCTGTTTTAATTTTTTTTTATTAGCTACAAAAAAATAGTTCTGAGTTGACCGTTTGCACGTTAGAACAATTTGCTAAATCCAAGAGAAAAATAAATAAATTAAATTGAGAAAAATAAATATTCTTTTAAAATTAAATAACTTTGAAACAACTTTTATTTTTATTTATTAAACGGTTTATTTCTTTAACTTTACATCACTTTATCTTTTCTTTAGCTTATCAACTTAATAGTTGATCTTTTCTAGAATTTAATCATATTTAAAAACAGAAGATAACGGAAAGCAAAACACGATGGATTAACTATAATTTTGAGAAAGGTAAGTTTCTTCATTCTTTCTATTTAAAGTTTATCCTTTTCTTTTTCCTTTGTTTGATTAATTTCATTTTTTTTAATTGAACATGTAACAGTTTAAAAGATGTACTTATAAGTATGATTATCAAACTCTCGAGTTAACTTGTAAATTTGTACGAGTTTATGTACTTAGACATAGTTTCCGAGTTAACTCGGAAGTAAATTCTTTTTTATGTAAATTCGGTAGAATTGATTGTGAGATCGTTAGGATTGTTTAGAATCGCGAGTTTGGAACGATTCTGCGAGCTTGAAAGAGAAAAAATTAAGAAAAACGAGGTCGTTTGGGGTTTAGGGTTTTATGACCTGATTGTCACTATCTCTCGTATCCCTCTATTTCTCCATGACATTACTGCAATTCTTTTTTTTATTATAAATTTAATGAAATGCATCAAAATTAATGATAATAATCTAAGTATTTATGTTTTATAATATTTATTTTTATGAACAATATATCTATAAATTTTATTTATTTAAAGTTATATAATTTTATAAATTTATTTGAATTAAGATATTATTTATATAATTTTTTTCATTAGAAGTAAACTTTTACCAGTTTACAATTTGAGTTTACTAGTCGAGTTTACTTGACTCTCACGAGTTGACGTAAACTCTCAAATTTGATAACCTTACTTATAAGTTTATTAAAATATAACAATTATATATTATTTCCTTTATACCTTGAGTATAGCATAAATGTATAAAACTAAAACAAAGAAAAATAAAAGAGAAATAAGCACCATTTTACATATTTTCTATATTTTCTTCTATATAGCTATTGTAGAATTATTTGTTTGTGAGGTAAAATCATAATTCAATTACAAAAATACATAAAATACATGAAAGGATGAGTTAACTATTTAATTACACATATAATATGTATAATCAATCATGAACTTATAAAAAGTTATTCATTTCCTTGACAATAATGCTTGATTAGCCTAATGTAATATTTTATTTACTACTATAAAACTATTAAAATAAATGTTATAAATATGATAATTGATATGAAATTTGAGATTTCTAAAGTTGAAGACTTACACCTGAATAATTAAAACATAACTGTGTCATTGCTTCATCTGCATCCCGCTTTGAATCAACTACAAAACATACTTATTTGCTTCCACCATTAAAGTGATAATCACGAACAAGAAAATGATAAACAAACAAACAAACACAAAAGCAAGGATAAACTAATATTGTAAAAGAATCAAATAACACATTTCACTTTAAAATCAAACAACCTAAGCATATATATACATATTCTAGATTTGACACATTAGGATACAAGTATTGATATAGCGGGTCATACACTTGTGGTGGCATCTACTGCTTTGTAGAGTCATTGCCAATGGGTTTCACCCTACCACACGCACACGGTTAGTCCGTTTCGAGTCTTAGGCCAAGATGGAGCACCTAGACTAGGATCTCCTGCTACTCCTCACCACGTAATCCCCTTCTCTACCTAAGATTGGACGATTATTAGAGCGTCAAGATAACACCCAAGACTAAGCTTTCTACATCAACACCTACACTACAGGGCACCATCATGGAATCTCTCATCGAAAGTCATGGAGTTATGTTCATTTATCATGCACATGATCAATATAGTACCAAACAAGCATCAAAGTATTGATATAGCTCAAACCCTCCAAGGCACAAAAGAATAGAATACACAAACCAAAACTGCATAGAGGATGCCCAACGCCAGCATTACGGTGCTCAACGCTAACCCTGCTCCCCCAGCAACCAACTCTTTGTCGCCCAGTGAGAATGCAAACATAGAGTTTTCCCAGCCTAGCAAGAAGTTTTGACCAACCTCTGAAACTCACTGTCAAAACTCAATATTACTCGCCCAACGAGCTATCTATTCGCCCAACTAGTCTGGAGAATTCTACAGAACATCAATTCTGCAGAATTTACACCCCCAAACCTTATATGTTCCAACTCCTACACCTTTACACGTGCCTACAACTCTCCTTTGTTATTCCAAACCTTACATTGACCTAATCCCAATGTTTATAACTCAACTAAATTGTTATTAGCCTTATTTTCTGATAAATTTCTAACTTAAACAACTAAACATCATTCTAAAAGCTTAAAAATTTCATTCCTATACCAATTCCTAATAATAATTTAGAGAACTTAACCACTAAACAAGTCACAAATAGTCCATAAACAAACTTTAAACCTCAAAATTCTCCATTCCACCCTTATCTCAAAATTCCACCTATCAAAACTCCCATTTAGCACTAAACTATCCTATAAGTCTTAACAATTCACAATTTCTCAATTTATCATCATCTTTTTAGTTATCAAAGAACTTATACAAATTTTAACTAAACCTAAACCAAATCTTAAACATCAGTGATCACTCCACAGTTGCTCCTTTAGAAATTCACCTATAAAAACCTCAATTTAGACTAAACATTAGTCGAACAACACTCTCTATTTCCTACTTTCAACTTCAAAACAACAACATCCAAAGTTCACACCATTATCAAATCACAAGCATACATCAAAATATTCATAAATAAACAATTATGCATTTATCAATATGCAACATCACACGACAAGCATTTCAATTGATATCATATTCAACCGAGCATAAATTTCNNTANNNATNNA
>NC_028360.1:3971806-3986165 GCF_000741045.1 Vigna radiata var. radiata
TNNTANNNTNAANNNTNNTNNANAANNNNTAGGTTTAATACCTATTTTGGTCCCTCNTTTGGGAGGGTTTGTTCAAAGTGGTCCCTCTGTTTTTCAAAAGTTCACTTAAGTCCNACNTTTTGCAAAAACTGTTCAAAGTGGTCCTTTTCGCTAACGNCGTTAAGTTCATTAACGGNAGACNTGTCAGGTGTCTAANATNTGNTGATTTGGCATTGTTAATTGTTTTTTAAAAAATATATAATAGTGACGTGGAAATTAAATTAATTAGGGTTGGATTAGAGAAGGATTTAGGGNTANTTTTTTGCTCAGCACNAGCTTCCCTCGTCGAAGACGCCGCCTCCACNAGCTTCANAACCTTCTCCANCGCTGCCGCTCCCAGCTCCGCCTCCGCTCCCANCTTCAGAACCTTCTATTGTGAGGGAACGCGTTTTCAAATATTTTTNTAATGTGTTGTATGAGTCCAAACTGGTTTCCTTGGTCTAAGAACATGGTTTGGAGATTCACCCCTTTGCCATATATGACAATGTTTTAGAAATTTCATATNTTTCTGTACTTTCGAAGACTGATCCTTTTGGGAATCAACTTCCTTCAATTTCGTTTCTGGATCGTGCTTATTTTNCCCCAGTTGACNTTTTCACGCAGCANGAATGAACAAAAACTGGAAACCCAGCTGCTTCAGGGACCCTCTGTTCCTTCTAGCGTTCTGTTTGTTGTTTCAGAACTTTAGTTATGGTTGCTCTTTGAANGAAGAAGGTATTGAGCTTTTGCTTTGTGGAATTTTCTATTTAGTGAAGTTATTTGTGCATATCTGAGGGGAAAATAAAGCTGANAAGTGAGTTCTATGTGCAGGTAAAGCTCTTCTGAAGTTCAAACAGGGAATAGTAAGAGACCCTTTTGGTGCTTTGTCAAATTGGGTCAACGATGAAGTAGCAGTTAACCATTGTAATTGGTTTGGAGTTGAGTGCTCTGCTGGAAGAGTGGTAGTCTTGTAAGTTCTGATTTTGTGATCTGTTTTTGAGAAATTGAATTTATGTTTGTTTTTTCGTTGTCTATTTCTCTGATTTCGCTGTCGAGGCTGTTGGCGGAGGCGGAGCTGGGAGCGGCAGCGGTGGAAAAGGTTCTGAAGCTGGTGGAGGCGGCGTCTACGACGAGGGAAGCTGGTGCTGAGCAAAAAATTACCTCTAAATCCTTCTCTAATCCAACCCTAATTAATTTAATTTCCACGTCACTATTATATATATATTTTAAAACAATTAACAATACCAAATCAGCAGATGTTAGACACCTGGCACGTCTGCCGTTAATGAACTTAACGCCGTTAGCGAAAAGGACCACTTTGAACAGTTTTTGCAAAAGGTGGGACTTAAGTGAACTTTTGAAAAATAGAGGGACCACTTTGAACAAACCCTCCGAAAGGAGGGACCAAAATAGGTATTAAACCAAACATTTACAAATTTATTTATACCAATTTTTTTTAAGACTTATTGGATATACAAGTGATTTTCAAGCACTGATTATCATATTTATATCGAAGTCCATGGTCAAGGAACAATTTTTTGTAAAACTCATTGTGCAGAAACAAACTCGGAGCAAAGGCCAAATAAGTGGAGAGTTCAGGCAAAGTTTCTACACACAAGTATCAGCTGTGAAAATGACATTGATTTTTAAGTGAACCATTTTTTTTAAAAACTTATTGGAATATAAGTGATGTTCAGGCATTTATTATCACATTTATATCGAACTCCATGGCCAAGGAACAATTTTTTGTAAAACTCATCATGCAGAAACAACATTGGGAGCAAAGGCAAAATAAGTGGGGAGTTCAGGCAAAGTTTTTGTATACAAAGGTCAACTGTGAAAATGACATTGGTTTTTAAGTGAACCATTTGTTTTTAAGATTTATTGGACAAACAAGTAATGTTTGGGCATTGATTATCACATTTATATCGAACTTCATGGCCAAGGAACAATTCTTTGTAAAACTCATTGTGTAGAAACAACAATGGGAGCGAAGGCCAAATAAGTTGGGAGTTTAGGCAAAGTTTCTGCACACAGAGGTCAACTGTAAAAATGACATTGAATTTTAAGTGAACCAATTTTTTTAATACTTATTGGACATACAAGTGATGTTAAGGCATTGATTATCACATTTATATTGAACTCCATGGCCAAAGAATAATTCTTTGTAAAACTCATTGTTCAGAAATAACACTGGGAGCAAAGGCCAAATAAGTGGAGAGTTCAGACAAAGTTTCTGAACATAGGGGTCAACTGTTAAAATAACATTGATATTTAAGTGAACCAATTTTTTTTAAGATTTATTGGACATACAAGTAATGTTCAAGCATTGATTATCACATTTATATCGAACTCCATGGCCAAGGAACAATTCTTTATAAAACTCATTGTGTAGAAACAACGCTGAGAGCAAAGGTAAAATAAGTGGCGAGTTTAGACAAAGTTTATGCACATAGGGGTCAACTGTGAAACTGGCGTTAATTTTTAAGTGAAACAATTTTTTTTTTAAGACTTATTGAACATACAGGTGATGTTCAGACATTGATTATCACATTTATATCGAGATTTTTAATTAAACACTTTTTATTTATCTTTTAAGAATCAATTTAAATATTTATTTATATTTATGTTAAAATATTTAAGATTCACATTATTATTTAATCAATAAAAGTTTCAAGAATTAAAGATGTGAACTAGTGAATATAATTTTGAGTTTAAAATTGTAAGAGAAATTCAATGTTTTCTTTTGGTCAAAATTAAAGCACTTGAAGGGAAAGGAAAAGAACACAACGAGAGCATAAATGAAATTAAGTAAAAAATTAATTAAAAATACATTGCACAAGAACAAGAAAATACCACAAATAAAGAGGTTCCTCATTAAGTTCATATTATAGTGAATTGCAAAAATGATAGCCCTAGAGATGTTGTACAAACAAAATTAGCAATTGTCATTGACAAAGGTTCCTCATTGATGCTGCCTTGTATGCCTTAGTTTGTAGTTTTCTCCTTTGCCTGTTTTGGAACAGTTTTTGGTATTGCTTCAACTTCAGTAAGTTTTGGTTCTTCCAATAATGACTTTTCATTTGGGTTCCTCATCTGTCCATCCCGACTTAACTGACGTATATCTAATGAGGTCAAAATTCCTTTTTTCATAATCATTCCTGAATGCTTTGTCACTGTGCCAGAGTGCCATAAATTTCTCAACCTGGAATAGGGGGAAATGTAAGATTCAATATCATAACCATCAGTTAAAAAACCAGGAAAAAAATTATGCAATGCATCACTAAATATTGTATAGTTAGTATGAACCAATATTATGAGGACAAACCTGATTCTGTGAAACTTCATCAAGAGCATTGATATCTTTCTTTGCAACCAGATCTCGGCTTTGTTCAAAACTGCTCGACTTTGATAGAAATAGGAATTCTGAACAAGAAAATATTATTACAAATTGAGATATTATTCCATTGTGCTACATAGCACTGAAATAAACAAATTAGTTTAAAAATAGATTCAAAAATAAATGGAAATTGCCATCGATGACAACTTTGGGCATGCTTTTATGAAACTTATATCAAGAACAAAATTCTACTTTATAGTGCTAAAGTAAATACATATGCTAAATAATTGCCAATTTGGCAGAACTCCAAGACTCCAATTTCAATGTGTAAACTAGGTTGCTAAAACATCAAATTATATGCAAATAACATGTTTCTTTCCATCTTCAAAAATTTATCAATATGGAAACAGAAAAATAAGGTCCAACAAAATTATTTCTAACAACCCACTCTCCACCTTCTCTACCTAAACACCAGATGAAATTAAAAAACATTTCATCCTTTTTCGCATTCATATATTCTTCTTTTTCATTTTCTACCCAGTTTACCAAGCACATCCTAAAGAAATCACATTAAAGTGCTCATATTTTAAGGTGAAACATACACACTCCTCATGCTATTTTTTCAGTTGTTGCATGCTCTCAAAAGTCAAAACATATTCCCTCCTACTTCTTTTTCCAGCTTTCCATTCTCTTTCTCATGTAAAACAGGTTTTCCTCCTTCAACATCATTCTCCACTGGTCCTTGAACCATCTCAAATTTCGCAACCTCATCCGCCATGGTTTCAATTACAAGACAGCCTCACAAAATCCAAGGAACCTAATAATTCCAAAGCAATAAAGGGAAGATTCATGAGCATATACAGTTTATTATTTTGATCCACAGGCTCAATAAGAAGGTAAACAAATGCTAAATCACAAATCATCAAAAAATTTTAAGAAACAATAATTGTGTATCTTTATTATTATCATGCAATAACAACCACATACACATAAACAAAGACATATATGCTGAAGGAAAACACAAGAAAACTAAAGACATCAACTACACATTTCCTCTCAGTAAATACATAAATTTCATCAATCCTATTATTAATCACGTTAAATGAAAAAAGGGATCTAAAGATTAACCCTTTCATCTCCAACATGCAAACGAAACAAACCACCGACAACAAAGCTACAAAACACGATTTAACAAAAAAAACATATTTTTCCAGACAGAAATCCACCTTCTTAATTGACTGAACCCAATGTGCAAATCCAGAGTTTTGATTTGTTTATTTTCTTCATTTGACTTGTGTTAATTAAATTTTGTTTCTGTGAGATTGTTTGACTGAATACCTAAGGGGTGGGAAGAGATTAATTGTTCGATTTGAATGTTGTGAGAGCTAGGGATAGGAAGTATGAAAATCCTAAAGCTGAATCTGAAAACCCCTGGACAGGAAAACCCAAAATAGAGCAAAAATCAATGGGGGAAAAGTATCGTTTACCACCCGCGCATCCACTTGGACCGCTCAGGCGGCGGCATCACAGATTAGACTTTTAAACTCGCAGCCCAAGCGGGCTTGGCCCACCTTCACTCCTTTTAACCCTAAGGGTCTCGTCCAAGCCTCCACTTTCAGATTCCCCTCAACCTTGCCTCTCTAAACACTTCTCCCAAGTGCCCTATTCACTCTCCCCCTCTCCTCTTTCACAAAACCCTAAGTTTCCACCACTTTGCATCATCCAAGAAGCCAAGTTTGGGGTTTTTGAAAGGGTAGCAGCTAGTATCTTGCTTTCCGTCCAATAGATTGTGCATTCATTGTTGATTCCTTGCTTCCATCCAAGTAAGTCATGAAAATTCATGTTCTAATCTTCCCATTGATGAAATGTTGATGAAGATGCATGTTCTTGAAAGGGGTTTGATGTTTAATGATGAAATTGATTGATTTTTTATGTTGGGTGTTGCTCAAACTTGTTTTGCCCCTGTTTTGACCAATTAAAGTGTGTCAATTTTGGCTGGGATTGGGTTAAAACTGTTTTGGAAAGTGAAAACTCAAGCAAACCCTCGCTTGGCAGCACCGTTCACCGCCCGAGCACCCCCTCTGGCCGCCCGGGAGGCGGACGTCTATGGCAGCACCCCTGTTTTTCTGTTTTCTGGCGGTCTGACCCTATGCAGTTGGCACTTATGGTTCCCTATTCTGACTTGCAATGATACTGGGTCACTTGATTTTTAGACTAATGCTTGATGTTTTCTGGCTTTGATCTAATGACTGAACCAAATGTTGGTCTTGGAGAGACGACCTAGGAGTCACTTCCTACTATATATTGCATTTCTTATTGAACATTAATTTGATTTGGGTACAGCCTCAATCCATGAGATGTTGAAGACCATCCATGAGATGTTGAAGTTGATGACCATGACGATGATGAATGAGTGGTTAATGAGCAACCTCCATCTCACCATGAAGACCAACCACTAGATGTTGATGGCGTAGTATTTTCAATACCACCGTTGTCGAGTTATTTTGGTGATTTGTCAACGATTATGGATGTGGACAAGTTGTACCGCAAAGTCATTTGATTTGACCTTCCATGGAGGTAATGGATTGCTTGTATAATGCATTTTGTTTAAATATTTGAACGAACATGTTGGAATTTGATTAAATATTCTTGTTTTGTCAGGATTGTATATGAAATTTGGGGTCAAATCCTGTCCATAATGGAATGTTACTCTTTGACACCAATGAAGCATGTAGATAACTTGGTAATGATTTTTTAAACTGACTTCAATTAATAATTAACCTGTTTAATGTACAAATTTTAGTATATTAATGGTAATTTTTTGAATTATTTTGTAGATGATGCTTTTTGCTACAATAATTTTCATGTATTTTGAGAAAAAGTTGTCCGGAGTAGTGAAGAGGATTGAATTCAGTCCTTTATATGTGGTACAACAGTTTTTTTATAATAGGTTGTAATTGTTGATAGGGGGAGCTATATCTAGAAAATCCCATCTTACATATGTGTTTTTTATGATGAACAAAAGAAATGTTTTATGGTTTCTTGCACAACAAATAGCATAACAATTCCTTGATCATTATTGTGTTTGTGCTTGAAATGATTGGTATATATGTTCATTGTATGAAAATGAATCTAATATTGAAACATATTGCACTTTGTATGTTTGGAAGAAACAATCGATTAAACTGTGTATATAATCTATTGAATTTCTTCATATTCCAGTACATGCTTAATAGAGGAAAAATAGTTATATTTTAACCGATTACATTAGTTGTATAATTGATTAAAACACGTTGCTTTGCCAATACGTGTTTGCTAAGTGCATTGATGTGTTTCGAAAGGAAAATGATTTTGAAATATGCTTAAGTTAGGAAGCTGATGAGCGTTCAGGAAGAGGTCTTCCGGGGTAGTTGATCAAATTGGCCGACTGTGTCTAGCTCGTCGGGAGTCATGGCATACTTTGCCCACAAGACAATTCTTTCTAGATGCTTAGTAGAAGGGAAATTGGGGTCGATCGTTGTCTAGATAAAAGATAGACCGGTCGGACACCTTTATTGATATCTTAAATAAGTTCGTCTTGAATTCCTTATAAGAAGTGTTGAATAGAGTGAATAATTGCTTATCCTTTACGGGTGAGAGAGACACCCAGGATTTATTTGGATGTAGTAAGGCACGAAAAAAATAGAGAAATGAAGCTCTTATGGGCGTTAGGGCAAGGGCGGTGCAAACCACGGAAAACACCTGCATGTATGACCACCCATTCAGGTGAAGTTAAGTTGGAGCCACATTTAGTGCACGAAGAATGCCCATCTGAAATTCTGTAAAGGGAAGTTGAATGCCTAGATCACGGAACAAGGTGGTATACACATAAAAAATATCAGTGTCATGACCTTCCCGCCCGTGACAGGCTCACTCGTTCATTTTACAGAAGACCAACTTCCTACTTTCGGCATCTTTTGTGTTGGCCAATATACTCACTCGGCTGACCGGATACTCCAACGAGGCACTAATGATGTAAAAGGATGCATATAGGCCTACTAGAGTTGTCAAAATGGGTCACAACCCGCGGGCCAACCAGGCCCACCATGGGTTAGGGTCGGGTTGGGTTTGAAAAAATTGTATTATTTTATGCGGGTCAGATATCAACCTGGCTCATTTAAACCCTAGCTCATGCGGGTTGAACCCGTGGTGGGCTAGGTTGGCCCACCAACCCACCTATCTAATTTTATTTTATTAAAATTTAATTTTAATTTTATAAAAAGATATTTATTATTTTTTTGCTTGAAAATTTTTTTTAAGTTTCCTATGTTCAAAATTTATTAAACAACCATGTTGGGAGTGAAATTTGTTTAGATTTGAATTATATTAGAAAGTTTGTAGTTTTTTTTCTTTAAAAATATTGTAATTAAGTGAGCCAATGAGCTAACCCATTTACCCACCAACCTGTGGTGGGTCGTACCGAATTTGAATTTTTCTGGCTCGCTAATAAATGAGTCAAGTTAGGTTGACTCACTAAGTGACCAACCCGTGGTGGGAGGGCCAGGTTACCCGTTTTGATAGCTCTAAGGCCTACCTCGTGGGGAGCCCAATCATACCCGGTGACAGCAGGCGAGGGAGCGACATTAACCCATTCTTCAGTAGCATCGATCTCTATTTATGCCTCTTCCTCCTCCACAGCTTCTTCACTCACCACTGGCTGGTTTCCCTCAAAGGCGGAGCCCAAGACGGAGGACCCCACCGATGAAGACGACTCCGCCACAGCGTCAGCGTACCCCTAACCTTAACCGACGGGCTCACCGGTTGACCACGTGGTAGAAGACATAGTTACCTGAAAAGAAAAGGCTTCCGGGATCGGTTGAAGAAGAAAGGAGAGAAAAACGTGATAATGATAGTGGCCTCATCCCCTATTTATAGTCTGAAAAAGTGGTTTCTAGATTCCAATCTCAATTGTCCATAACAATTAAATTGGACTATTAGGGAGGCTCGACCTTTCAAATTCAACGGACACAAATCCCACGATTCCACGTGTCCCACGATCAACAGTTATTTCACATGTAACAACATATGATAACCATACTTTCGCGCCATTTTGAGACTGGTTGACATATGTAAAACCCCTTCGCAACTGTTCTCAATTGATTGGGCTTGGGGGGCTTATGTACTATAAAGAGTGTACCAGTCAGGGTCACGGGAGTCGCCCATGATTCGTCACAAGTAGGAATCGATTGATCTATGATTCACCATGAGTAGATGTCGATCGGTTGAAGTAACCGAATGGTCGTACAACAACAAAATCAGTAAGTATGTTGGAAAGCACATTAATGGTTAATTAATAAGTTTAATTGTCATATCAAATTGAATATATGATATTAATGAATAATTAACGAGTTTTATTTCCTAAACATATACTATATTAATGGATAGCTAATGAGTTTGGTTGCTATGAACCTATAAATATGAGATTAATGTCTAGGTAAAGACACTTTTTCCAAATCATATTAAAACTTCATTAAGAAAAATATCTGACACTTGAATGTCGAAATACCTTCTACAGGTCAACAACTGATCAGTGTGGAGCGTGTTCTTCAAAAGTATCAGATAATCAAAATTCGGAACAGAGGAAGAAGGACAATCGATCCTCAAACCCTTTCAACTTAAACACAATGTAAACGTGAAAGCCATGGCATCTTTCATCAAGTCCAAATAGTCCAAAATTAGGTTCTTTAGTTAAATAATTAATACTAAATAATCCATATTTGATATCTACGGAAGGAATAATTTGAACTTCAGCTAATGTCCATTCCATTACTTGACTTCCACAATAACAAAACAATCTACATAATCCGATCCGACATGGAGGGAAGTCTTTTGAAGAAGTTAACCGCTGGCGAGGGAAGGCGGTCACGGAAGACAGGGTGTCGGAGATAGTAAAACCCGCAAGCCATGGCAACCATCTTCGACGGCACCAAATAAAGCACCATTGCCACCACCAAGCACATGAACAAAAACATCCCCGTCGCACGTGGGTCGCGCCACGTCACCACCGCCTGCAACCGCTCCCCCTGCGTCGCCAGATCCCCCAGGACCGTCTGCACGCGCGCTCCTAGCGTCCGCAGCCTCTCATACCTCACGCGCACCACCTCACTCGCCCTCCCACTCGGCGCGGCGTCAAACTCCTCGTCCAGCTCCTCTCTCTCCACCACCTCCGCCAGCGAAATCTTTGGGTCAAAATGCGGAAGCGGGTCACGCTCCCGGAACCTGTAGTTCCACGCGCCCACCACAAACACGTAGAAACAGAAGCTCGGAATAATGAGGTCAGGGAACCACACCAGCATCACCAGCAGTGCGTGCACCAAAACCGTGGCCGTTGGATTCCTCCATCCCCGCGTGTCCTCTACCCACCGCACGATGTCGATCACCCCCGCCACCACGTTTATTATCCTGTACCAGTTCGCGCGCACTTTCCTCATGCTGAAGTGGTGCGAATCCGCGTCCAGCATGTAAAACACCACTTCCTTCCTCAGAGGAGGCTCCGCCCTCGCCAAGTGTTCCGCCACCATCCTCACTGCTGTGCTCCGCAGCGCCTCCTGCTGCACTACCCCCAACGGTTTTACATGGTGCATCAATGGTAGCATCGGCTGCAGGTAGACATGGAGGAGATCCAAGCGTTGAGTGGTTAGAACGAATCTGATCGCTATCTCGATTTCACCCATTTTTTTCAAACCCGCGTTGGGAGTTAGCACCAGCAACGGGTAAGAATTTCTATACACTTTCCCAGTTTGCAGCGTAGAAATACGAACTCGTACTTTTCCAATGCGGAAATCAGGTTCGCCAGGGTTTTGATCACTGATCTTATCATTGTCGTTATCAATTATCAATGGCATTGTCCAGCTATCGAATACTCCGATGGTTAAAACAGATGAAGGATCGTAAACCTTCCACGTGTATTGTTCGTTCCACTTGGGTTCTGTGCTTTCCGAAACGGTTCGCGTACGAACCCATTTGTTGCCGTACTTGGCCACGCAGTACGGGTTGGTTGTGGTTTTACCCTTTACCGTCTTCATGGGTAACAAGTTCTTGCAACCGATGATGCCGAGCTCGCACGTACCAACCGGAGGCTTCCAGAGCTGCCTTGCCGTGGGGCGGTAGTCGCTGCAGACGTGCGCTGCCTCGTCCATCACGTGATACCCTCCGTCGAAGCACAAGCGCAGGTGTACCCTGGGCTTGTTCTGCTCCTTCTCGTTGGGATTGTCGAACGTGAACCACCGCGATTGGACCATCCTGTCATCCACCCTCCTCTCTATGGCGTGCAAAGGTATTCTGAGTACCCCCATTGTCACCGGCCCGTCTGGTTGGCGATTTTCTAGAGTGAAAACGAGGTGGTCGCTTACTGGCTCTGCCACAACGAATATGAAATCCTCGCCGTTCCATGAAACGTTGCCGTTTTGAGTGAGCACGGTTTTGGATTTCAGCACCTGGAATCCGAGTTTGGCCTTCACTTGAAAACAGGCTTCCTTGGAAGAGTTGAAGGGCAGCGAAAGAAGGTCCTGAGCCTCGAGAAGAGTTGCGCGGAGGTACCACAGTTTGGGCGACTGATAAACTTTGGCTCTGGAGTTGACATTTGCGAAGGTGTCGCTCTTCCACGCGTCGGGGAAGGACTCGTCAGCCTGCGTTCCCATCCACGTGGCAATCATAAGGTCGCCATTGAGGGCGCCACCGCCTTCAATCCTGTACCACTGAGGTGCCAGAGGGCTGTCCGGTGGGTCCCGCACGGGAATCTCGTTGACGTCGAAACACACTCCTCCTAGTAAGGGTTGAGTCGCGGCTGGGTCCCACACGGAAACTTCCAGCACCGAAGAGGTGGAATCAGGTGCGTTGCGTGCGAAGGCGAACGTCTGGTTCCATTCAAAGACTGTGGTCTTGCGAGCGGGCCTGGAAGTCACGTGTTGCTGCCCGGAAACAACGATCTTAGCGACAGGGTTACCGTTGGTGGGAAGGTACCGCGCTTTCACCACTTGCACGAAGAGGTAGTGCATCTTCTCGACCAGATCAAACGAGGATTTTTCCATCAACAAGCTGCTTTCACTCGACGCCTCTGACGCTGCGAAACTCCCAGCTGATGCAGACCTCCTCATCGCCGGAGGAGGAGGACCGTTGGTTCCGCCGAACCTTATTTCCGAATTCGACCTCGACACAGACGCTGCCTTAACGTCCAAATTCAGGTCGGCTGGTAACGGAACCACCTGGTCTCCACTTTCTGACTGTTCAGGTTTGTGCTCTGCTTCTGTTTCTCGTTCAACTAGTTTTTCCGACATGATTGGATCTCTAGGAGGTTCAGCTTCTGCATTTTCTTCTTCTTTAGGTTTCTCACCTTCAGCCGTTGGGGGTGGTTCTTGCACTTTCTCCACATTCTCCGTTTCGGTTTTCTTCTTTGGCGGTGCCTCCTCTTTCTGCGGCGTAGGAGGAACTACCTCTTCGTTGATGTAGTAGATTTTCAAGCCTATTTCACCTTGGATCATGCTCAGCAAGTGCTTCTTCTCCAACTCGTAGTAAACCAAAGCCTCTTCGCCTTTGTTGACGAACTGCGAGGAACTGAGGCGGATTCTGCCGAGGGAATTGTTCCGGCGTGTGGCGCCATAATTCTTGTCGTGGTAAACGTCAAGTTCGAGCATGTCACTGAAGATGTGAGACTGAGAGTGCGTGTCCACGTTGAAGGACAGCGTTTCGTTCCAGACCGGGTTCAAGTCGCGAACCGCGGTCCTGGTCTTCCTCCGTTGGCCGTAAAAGTCGACGACCACATAGGGACTGGAGCTGCCGTGGCCGTCCTTCGGGATAAGATGGTGAGCGTCCACAACCTCCACGATAAGTTTTCTAACAGTGCCCATTCTCTAAGGTTAGTTTCCCAACGTTGCGTATGGATGACTTAGAGTTTGTTTGTCTATCTGATGTCCTAACTGATAGAAACCCTACTATGGCAAGTTCAGGGTTCTTGTGGATTACCAATCCTTTGAAGCTTTTTGTGGAATTCTTTGATGTGAATGGCTAAAATATGGATTTGTGGAATTGAAATTAAAATTAAAAGAGGTTCTTATCTTGATCTGCAAGGACCTTTAGACCTTTCAAGCCTTTGGGGGTCTTTTTCTCTGTCACTACAGACATTTTATTACTGTTTTCTTTTCCCTTTGCGTGCTGGGGATTTACAGAGTTATATCTGTAAGATATGGAAAATTTGAAACAGTTTTTTTTTAATATTTTAATAATATTTTGACAATATATATATATATATATATAATACATTTGATGTAATTGTAGAATATTGTAGTTGTAATAGTTTTATATTACAAATTAAGTTTGATCTAATTAGAATATAATACAAAAAGTGATACATAAATAAAGAAATGATAACAGCAATAGGTGTGGTTTTTCTTAGCATAGAAGGCTGTTTGTCAAAGCTTTGCTTTTTGGCCGTCCAGGTGACGCGGGAATTTTGGGAGAAAGAAATAGGGATGGAATTGGCTTTTGTGTCACCCACCGTTATGTTCAGCTCATCACTGCACGTAGCTTTAATATAATTATTCCTAATTTTGACGAAGACATCACACTACCTCTACCTTTTCACACAACCCTAGGCGGTAAGGATCCCTAATTCTTCATCTCATGAATTGCACCACCGTTGCTTTTTTTTTTTTTTTTCTTTTCTTCATGCTAGTGGGTTGTAAAGCACTCGCTTTCTCTATCATTATTTCACCTATTCTTATGTTTAAACTTACAAATTGTTTCTAATAAATATTGTTTTTGGTGGGTGAGATTGAGGTTAATCGTATTTTAAGTTTGTTCGTCCAAATTTTTTTTTAAGTTCACCGTTCATTCTTTATGGGAGGTGATATCAAAGTGAGTAAAACTTTTATACTTTTAGTAATAAATGCGTATCAATTTTAACCAATTTATCACAATACTTCAAATTTATATTTATAAATTATAAAATGGAGTTTTGAATTAGCGTCAACCTAATTACGACTCAATCGGTAATGATCGAGTTTTGACTTAATTATTGTTTAAGGTTGATCGCTCGATTTGTGCTCTCATACCGATCAGTCTATTGAATATTACCAAACGGTTAGTTTACTATATGAAATATATCGATCAGAATTAGCAAGTATTAATGAGTCAAATTGTCTTATGTACTATATGAAATATATCAATCAGAGTTAATGATCATTTTGGGTGGTTAGCAGGTATTAATGGATCAGGTTGTCTTACACTTTACAAATATACTAATGGTTAATCAATAGACTTGCCTGTCACAGACCTTATAAATATATGATTGATGTATAGGTAAAGACATCATTTTCTATCCTAATAAAATAGTGACCTCTTTATGAAACATATATGATTTTAGCTAGAGCCGTCAAAATGGGTCACAACCCGCGAGCCAACCTGGCCCGTCACGGGTTCGGGCCGGGTTGGGTTTGAAAAATACAACTCATTTATGTGCGGGTCAGATTTCAACCTGGCTCATTTAGACCCGGCTCATGCGGGTTGAACCCGTGGTGAGTCGGGTTGGCCCACCAACCCACCTACCTAATTTTATTTTTTTAATTTATTATTTTATTTATGAAACTCTAAAAAATAAAATACTATCTTCACTCATTATGTATACCAAAAAAGTAACCTCTCCTCTCATTTGAGAGTGCTCTCACCCTCACTTCACTGAAATTCTTCCATATTTTTGTCTTCTCACTTCTCTTTCTTTTTTAAAAACCCTATAATGACAATGACAAAAATAGGGACTTGCGAATTTGTTTTTTGTTTTGGGGGATTTGAAGACATGAATTAATTTTTTTCATGTTCTGACATGCTTGTATCAGATTTTGTTCATTTTATTTAAATAATTTGAGTATACATTATTTGAACAAACTCTTTTTGATATTTTTGAATTTGGAAATTTATGTTACAGATTAAACTATTAATTTTTTGTTGATGTTATTGAGTACTGATTCT
>NC_028360.1:3986575-3995013 GCF_000741045.1 Vigna radiata var. radiata
TAATTAAATGGGCTAGTGAGCCAACCCGTTTACCCACCAACCCGTGGTGGGTCGGGCCGGGTTCAAGTTTTTCTGGCTCGCTAATAAATGAGCCGGATTGGGTTGGCTCACTAAGTGACCAACCCGTGGTGGGCCGGACCGGGTTGAGTCGGGTTACCCATTTTGACAGCTCTAATTTTAGCGTCAGAGTGTCTTCTGTAGGTCAACAACTCATCGTAGTGGATTGCATTCTTGGAAAGGATTGGATGATCGAAACATAAAGCAGAGCAAGGAAGGACAACCACCCTTAAACAATTTCAACCGAAACATTTTGGCATCCACCGTGGGGCCGAGCAGCATCCCCATGAAACTACGAGGAACCAGACGCACACTCGGTCTCGACATCGCTACTTCGGATCAATATCATGTTTATTATGATTTATCTACCGTCACATTCCCTCATTTTCCATTTCGGTATCTAGCGAAGTCAAATCAGGATCGTCTACCTCTCGAGATTGACATCTTCTGTCGAAATTATATAGAGCAATATATATTTTTCTGTTTATGATTGATTGGTTGATTAATCGATTGTTAACAACTAGTCATAATCCAGTTTTTCCGTGTCCAATTTTATTTGAAATTGCTTATTCTGGAAATTGAGTTAATTAGTATCTTGAAAACGTTATTTCTTAAAGTTAAAATTTGATTTTCCAAATCATTTAAATTATTACATAATGTTTCGGAAAAATGGGTCTGAGGATAATCACCTTACACTCCTGCTGCTTGTGCTTCTGCGCTCCTATAGTGACGATCATTCCAACAACTCGTAGTCCTCCTGGTCGGTTGTGTTCCTACAAGAAAAACTTTGACGCTCAAGTCAGCCAACCAGTTTTTAGCATATTCTTACAGTAAAATTAGAATTAACTCACTTTACCTCACATTTAAACTTGTATTTATAGGCTTTACCATTGCTCAGTCCATTAACTAGCAATTAATATGGTATCCCTTTATGTCATATATTTTGCCAATCATCAATAGGTGCCATAAATCTCCATCTGATACGATTATTAAATGTAATAATTAGTCATTAAATGATTACATGATTTGGCTATTCTCCATTGTTGATCGATCGGCACGTTCAATGCTTGTTCTGTTTGGGTTGGTTAGCCTAACCGATCAGTCATACCTAGTCTTGTACACATAATATTGTTGCTCTGTGCATCATCATGATATCATTTTTCAGATAGTTAGTTATCTATAATGTTCATGTGTCAATGAATTGAGCTTTAATTCATTATTTTTTCATTTGGTTCAATGAATATTTTAATGTTTATATAAAGAGGAGTATTTTGTATCTGATAATGATAAAAGGAATGCACGAAGGAAGTGGAATAAAACCACAAAATTCTTCAGTACAATTCGGTCCTATCATAATTTTTATTTTATTTGTAACGGTGATTCTTGCAAAGTGATATTACAGTACCAGATATTTCAACCAACCACTCCAACTATAATGGGCATAATTAGGAGAAGCTTCCTTTCCATTGTTGGGACAACGTTTGGGATTTACTTGGTTATCAAATTCCTAATTTGAGGAAGCTAGCAGACACAGCCTTGACACGTGTAAAAGGAGTTGAGAAAATGAAGCAACACAAACTAAGCACATCGAATTGAGGTGGTGCGTGAATGTAGGGGTGGACAAATGGAACTGCATTGCACTGAACTACTAAAAATTGTACTAAACTAAAAACTAGTTTCTTTAAATTGAATTGAACTGTAAAATAGTTTAGAGAAACTAAACTGGACTAGTTTTTGTTTTATCAAACTGAATTGAACTGTATTGTACTAAATTGTACTAAACTATAATATAAACTGAACTGAACTACTAACTGAACTGAACTATACTAAATTATACTAAACTACAATATAAATTGAATTAAACTATATTAAGTGAATTGTAAACTGTACTAATTTTATAAATTGATTTTTATATTTTCACTTAAACTTAAGATTTTCACTCATGAATAAATATTAAAATTATGTTTTTTTAATTTTATTTTCTTTCAAACAAATGACGTTTTTTCAAAATTGATTTTTGAAAAACTTAAAAAGTCACTTAAGCCATATAATTTTTTGCTTATTAGGCTATTTTATTTTTTTCTTTTTCATTGGTTTTTAGAGGATTGCATGAGAATTTTATTATAAATGTAAAATATATATTAACATCTAGTAATNTTTAATTTAATTTAAATTTAAATTTTATTTAATAACTTTATTATTAATATATAATTAATATTATTCTTATTTATTCCTGATGTTAACTTTTTTGTTATTATAAATAACATAAACAAATATTTTGCCTGTATATGAAAGATAANGTTGAAATAATAAAACTGTGTACGAACGTTAACGTAAAAATAATAAAACTTTTAAAAATAAATAATTTTGAAATAATGACTTTAAAAATTTAATGTATGGAGAAATAGATAGAAAAGTAATTAGAGAATAATAATAATTAATTATGTCATAGGAAATTATATCACTGAAGTAAGAGTCATTAATTATAATATATGATAAGACTTTACACTCACTCATTCAATTTAATACATNAGTATTTCAAATTTTAAATATATATTATTAATGTGTTTTAATGAATGTTATATTGAGATTTAATGGTATATACAAGTGTCTTTCTGGAAATATGGGAGGAAGATGAGAGGAAGTGATGCATAAGAAGAAGAGGCTTAAAACACAGTACAATTAACTATAGTTAACTGAACCAAAAATTTCTTAAGTTCAGTTTTTGAAAACTGAACCATAAAACAATATATTTAAGTTATAGTAAAAATGGATCAGTTTTTTTTAGTTTAATATAGTACAATTAACTATAGTACAGTGCATTCAGTTATTTTTACCCAGCCTTACATGAATGTATGAAAGACGCTGAGGTTGAGAGCAAACCCTTGTCCCGCATGAAGCCTCCCAAAATCCAATGCCTGAGTGACTACGTTGTCAAGCGAATCACAATCGACTCTGAGTGGCCTTGATTCTGCATTGATGTTATACGACTGCTTTTTTTCATGACCTTGGTCTATCAATCATTGCAAACGGACGTTTCCAGCTTCTAGAGCAGTCTTTGATACTGTAAGACATATTCTTTTGGTGCTTTGCCACTAATTAGACTTGAATCTTCAAGGAAAACGTTTTGTTGACAACGTTATTTGACAATGTTTTTTACAATGTCAGGTGGCGTTGTCTCATTCGTTGTCTGAATTAAATTTTTAAAACATGTTTAATTGATTTACTGAGGTCATTATTGGAAGAATGAATTGGGGGTAAAGTGTTGGCGCCTTCCATTCTGAACGCTGAAGCAAGTCATCTGAAAAACGCTCTGCACAGAAAAAAGCTCTCTCTCATTCACGAAGTCTCTCAAAAAAGCTCTCCACAGAAAAAAGCTCTTTCTCATTCACAAAGTCTCTCAAAAACGATCTCTCTCAAAAACGCAACGATCCCTCTCAAAAACGATGTGTCTCAAAAAGGTATCCCTCTTTCCGCCATTTGAAGTCGTTGGTGGAAGTCTGGCTTTTTAGGCGAAGTCTGGCTTATTGGGCAACCGTCGAACAGAGAGGTTTCGAACGGAGAGGTTTCAAACGGAGAGGTGTTTTTTATGTCTTCATTGTTCCTTTAGGTGTTTTGTACATTGCCTTTATTGTGCGTTTGTTTTGCGTTTATGTGTTGGTTGCGGTGGTTCAGAGGTGTGAAAGGTTAGGTTTTTTTCGCTGTTGCCGTTGCGGATTTGGTTATTGGGTGCGCTGGTGAGTATCGTTGCATCGTGTTTTCATTTTTTATCGAAAGGTAAAACGTATTTTCACACTTTTTAGGTAGTTAGGTTATTTGACATTTGATATTTGCTATAACCCAGTTTCACATTTTGTCTTCCTCTATATCATATAATGTATTTGGAATCCTATGTGCGCTCTTTACATTTGATATATGCTATAACCCAATTTCACTTTTGACGTCTGTTATAGCCCAGTTTGACATTTGAAGTTAATATTATCTATTTTTGTAATTTATGTTAGGTTAATAATTGATTGACAGTATTAGTACAACTGAAAATGGTACCGTGTAAAAGCAATGTAAGTAGATTTTGGAAGTTTTATGTTTTGTGAGTTCTTTTGGAGCATTGTTTTATAAATTGATTGTTATAAATTTGAATTGTTGAACAGTGGCGCATGAGGGCTTGGATGGATACATCCTATATTACCCAAATGAATTCCTTACTGCAATTGAGACATCAGAACCGCATTTTCAGAACTCCATTTAAGATGTGTTTATGAATTCATGATCTTATACAGCTTAACCTTAAATTGTTGAAACTCATGGTTCGTCGATGGATTCCCCACTATCAAGCGTTTAGAGTTAGGCAACAATTGATTCCTTTTCATGTGCAGAATGTGTCATGAGTTTAGGGTTTGGAGTGGGGGGATTGGAGGTACCTTTGGATGAATCAATTGTGGGTAAAGTAGGTGAACATTTTACTAATTATAAAAAAACATCATTGAAAGAGCTATTTAAGATTTTTAATGTCCTTGTACATAATGATGATGTTGATATGGATGTAGTTTGTCGTTTGTATATATTAATTTGTTTTGTGGTGTTCTTTTTTCCTAGGAAGACAACATGTTTCTATCATGCCTTGTTTAGTTCTAGATGAGTTAAATAATTTGTCTAATTATGACTGGAGTAGTGTCGTACATACATATATTGTTAACAGTCTTAATAGATGTAACAAGAAAATACTTACTGGAGACATTGAAGATTCTTTGAGCATAAGTGACAGTGTTATTGTTTTACAGGTATGACTAAATTTTGGTTGTTTTTTTTATTAAGTAAGTTTTTTGTTAGAACTTTTTGTAATGGTTTTAATACTTTGATTGTAGCTTTAGGCGTATGAACGCCTTGGTTTGTATGCCCACTCTTCTCACAAGGTATTCCTGCGCATTTTGCAATTTCATTCGTTAAATTATAACACTGAAGAAATTGATGCTTTGTTAAAGAGAGGCGAGGTAAGTAACTTTTTGAACATGTTATGTTGTTATTTTTGTGATTTATGGAGTAGTGATTTGGTTGAGGCAACTGTTTTCCAATGTTATAGGTACATTTTGATTGGTACCTTTCATCGGAAGATCGTTTAAATCTCATTATCCGTGCAGCTATCAATTTGGATGTGGTTGGAAGGGCTGAAGGTAGCAGCCGTGAAGGAGAAACCACTTGAAAAAGAAGGAGATGGAAGTTCCCAATTAGCAGTTGTGGATAAAATTATAAGAAATAACGAGAGGATAAGAAGTGTAAGGAATGAAATAGCTGTTGTGAGGAAGGAACTAAGTGATCTTAGAAACTTGCGAAACTTTGGATATGTTGATAACCAAGGTGTTGAGGGTGAGGGAAAAGAAGATTATGCAGGTGAAGAAGTTCCAGGTGAAGCTCCTGATGAAGCTGCAGGTCAAGCAGATGAAGGAGCTGCAGATGAAGGAGCTGCAAATCAAGGACCTGCAAATGAAGGAGCTGGAGTTGAAGCAGCTGCAAATGAAGGACCTGCAAATGAAGCAGTTGCAGATGAAGCACTTGTTGCTGAAAAATGTGCAGGTGAAGGTCATGAAGAGGCTGCACATGAAGGTTCTGAGGCACATGAAGAACGTGCATCTGAGGCACATGAAGAAGTTCTAGATGACGCAGATGAAGAAACTTTAGGTGATGCACATGCAGAAGGTGCAGATGAAGAACCCGTCGGGGAATCCCTTGTCCATCCACCTCCTTTCATTGACATAGGTGATGATGTTGACGATGGTCATGTTGAGCCCAAGCTAGTAGTCCCTTTGCATAGCTATAATGGTGATCCAAGAACAACCGTTGATTTGGATATGTTGTACAATACAATGACGTGAAGAAACATTGAAACGAGGTAAGTTAACAATAATTTCTGAATGTTATTGTTGATGACTGATATTATTACCTAATTTAATATTCTTGATATTTCAGCTATGTGTCCGAAATAATGGGTCAATTGTTGACTACAGCTGAATGTAACGTTTTAGGGCCTCGACAACATGTTGACAACATGGTAATTATACACTTGGTTCAAATTAATGTTTTAATTCAATTTTCGAAAGTGAAACAGTTGATGTTAAAGTTGTTTATTGTTTTGTAGACTCTAATTTTTGCAGCAACAATATTTATGTATTTTGAGAAAAGATCCTCTGGAGTCATGAAGAGGATGGTATTCAGTCCAAATTTTGCGGTAAAAGCTTGTACTTTGCTAATTTTTTTGGATGGTATAATTTCATATTGACATTGTTGTTAATTGATGATTTTTTTTTATCCAAGACACATGTATTGATCGACTATAAGAGAAAACCAGTCAATCAACATGTGTGGCAACTTCTTGATTACCAAACATATTTCCGGAACGATCTTGTAAAAGTGCAAGACCTATTGACTGCTGATTGGGTGAGTAAAGTGTATTTTGAAAAAGTACATAGTTGTTTTTGTATGTGGTTGTTAGTAGTTTTACATAGTTGAACCATTTTGTAGGTGTTTATCCCAGTTGTTAGCAGTGAGCATTGGTGGTGTTATGCACTTAAGGTCTGCACCTTTCAGCATTTCATCATCGACTCACTGGAAAAGGGTATCAAAGGTCGTTGTCGGATTAATAGAAGAATTGTAAACTTTTGAATGGTTGTAAAATTCTTTTTTTATGAATGATTGCACTTAAAATGTACTTATATTTAATTGAGAGGTATTTATATTTGTACAATACGGGCTCAAAAGATTCAACGTCTTTAGGGTCTGTTGACAAATTCACTTGAAGATTCTTAGTGTCCTTTATTAGTTCAACAAGCTAAAATCCCAGTGCAACCAAACACGTAAATATATATTATAATACTCATTTGTTCAAGTATTGGTTTATTAGTGATTTGTTAAAATATTGGTATTTGTTGAAATATTTTTGTTTGTATTAATAAAACTTATGAATGGTTTTCATTTAATTGTAACAGTTATGATTGTGGTGTTATCATGATGAAAGCTATTGAAATATGGGATGGAGAGGACAAATTTGATGGCAAGAGCATGCCTGACTACACAAATGTAGGGAAAATAATGAATTGGTATATATGTCATTATCTTTTTCATGACATTGTATTTAAATTACAAAATGTTCTTTTCAGGAGGAGTTGCATGGTTTTAGGAAGAAGTTTATATGGGACTGGATAATGGATGAGGAGAACGTCAGAAGAATTGAAACACTTTACGATCTTGGATTAAATTAGCACTATGAATAAATTGTTGTTTTGGTTAAGATTGTTATTTACTTTGAAAACTATAGACATTGATGAGAACTGTGGCAAATTGTAAATGATTTTTGTATTCAGAAGTTATATTGGATGTATACAGCTTATGTGTTATTTAATAATTATTGTTCAAACTGTTTACAATTTTTGTCCCTGTATTGATGAGGCATTGTAGTCCAAGAATAGGTATACTGAATTGGTTGTTCATGAACTGTTGGAAGTTGTGTCTGTATAACAAAAATGTTTCTAGCTATGTGCGTGTGTAATCGATTACACATAGTCTGTAATCGTTTACCAATTGAAGGACAGGATTTTGTACTGAAACTTTCCCTCTACTCCCATGTTTTTTAAGAAATAGCTCCCCATGGAGCGTTTGAACATGAGTTAGTCAAATGTATTATAAAATGTTGATTTGGTTGATTTTTTATCTTGTGAAATTTGTGAAAGATGCTGGAAATAGGCTGTGATGTGCCTGTGTAAGCGATTACACCAAGGCTGTAATCGCTTACACGGTGTAAAAAAAGAATTTGTACAAAAACTAAAATACAGCTCCCAAGTTTTGGACGCATGGCTCCCCATGGAGTGGTTGGACCTGATACTGGTGAACTTTTTGGAAGATTGTTCATAGTGGTGGTTGATTCTTAGGTTTAGGGAGGTGTGGGAGAACTTGATTATCGTTGGAAGGAGATGAGTGTGTGCACACAATTGGGTGTTCCTGATTTCATCCAAGTGCTGCTGTCAATAGGAAGGATATAGGTTGCGATGTGCCTGTGTAAGCGATTACACCAAGGCTGTAATCGCTTACACTGAAAACACAGTCCTGCATACAATGGGGAGTACTTCAGGAAATACTGGGTAGCACTAGTCAACCTTTGGTACAAAATGTCATTTTTCCAATTGTAAGCGATTACAAGCACATGTAAGCGATTACATCTGCATGTCAATGCCTCTTTATGGTCAATGGCCTCCCCCTAAACCCAGGATCACCAGTGGGGAATTCTTCAGAAAATACTAGGTAGCACTAGTCAACTTTTGGTACAAAATGTCATTTTTCCAATTGTAAGCGATTACAAGCACATGTAAGCGATTACATCTGCATGTCAAAGC
>NC_028360.1:3995523-4017513 GCF_000741045.1 Vigna radiata var. radiata
TAGTCAACTTTTGGTACAAAATGTCATTTTTCCAATTGTAAGCGATTACAAGCACATGTAAGCGATTACATCTGCATGTCAAAGCCTCTCCATGGTCAATGGCCTCCCCCTAAACCCAGGATCACCAGTAGGGAGTTCTTCAAGAAATATTGGGTAGCACTAGTCAACTTTTGGTACAAAATGTCATTTTTTCAAATGTAAGCGATTACAAGCACATGTAAGCGATTACATCTGCATGTCAAAGCCTGTCCATGATCAATGGCCTCCCCCATTAACAAAACACTAAAAACACAGTCCTGAACACGATGGGGAGTTCTTCAGGAAATATTGGGTAGCACTAGTCAACTATTGGTATAAAATGTCATTTTTCCAATTGTAAGCGATTACAAGCACATCTAAGCGGTTATATCTGCATGTCAAAGCCTCTTCATAATCAATGACCTCCCCTTAAACCCAGGATCACCAGTGGGGAGTTCTTCAGGAAGTACTGGTAAAACTAGTCAACTTTTAGTACAAAATGTCATTTTTCCAATTGTAAGCGATTACATGCACATGTAAGCGATTACATCTGCATGTCAAAGCCTCTCCATGGTCAATGGCCTCCCCCTAAACCCAGGATCACTAGTGGGGAGTTCTTCAGGAAATACTGGGTAGCACTAGGCAAGTTTTGGTACTGTTGGAAGTCCCACATCGACTAGAGATAAGGCCAATTTATAATATATAAGTGGGGTGCAGACCTCACCTTACAAGCCGGTTTTGTGGGGTTGAGTTCAGCCTAAAACCCACTTCTAATAGGTACAAAATGTCATTATTCCAATTGTAAGCGATTACAAGCACATGTAAGCCATTACATATGCATGTCAAAGCCTATCCATGGTCAATGGCCTCCCCCTAAACCCTGGATCACCAGTGGGGAGTTCTTCAGGAAATACTGGGTAGCACTAGTCAACTTTTGGTACAAAATGTCATTTTTCCAAATGTAAGAGATTACAAGCACATTTAAGCAGTTACATCTGCATGTCAAAGCCTGTCCACGGTTAATGGCCTCCCCCATTAACAAAACACTGAAAACACAGTCCTGAACATAGTGGGGAGTTCTTCAGGAAATACTGGGTAGCAGTAGTCAACTTTAGGTACAAAATGTCATTTTTCCAATTGTAAGCGATTACAAGCACATGTAAGTGATTACATGTGCATGTCAAAGCCTCTCCATGGTCAATGGCCTCCCCCTATACCCATGATCACCTATACTTGGTCTTCCATCAACAAAGGACTCACCCAACTTGAAAATTCTTCTTTTCCACACCTTCATCCATGGTTAACCACTTAAAAAAAAACACTGAAAACATAGTCCTGCACACAGTGAGGAGTTCTTCAGGAAATATTGGGTAGTAGTAGTCAACTTTTGTTACAAAATGTCATTTTTCCAATTGTAAGCGATTAGAAGCACATGTAAGCGATTACATCTGCATGTCAAAGCCTCTTCATGGTCAATGGCATCCCCCTTTACCCATGATCACCTGTACTTGGTCTTCCGTCAACAAAGGACTCACCCAACTTGAAAATCCTTCTTTTCCACACCTTCATCCATGGTTAACCACTTCAAAAAAAACTGAAAACACAATCCTGCACACAGTGGGGAGTTCTTCAGGAAATATTGGGTAGCAGTAGTCAACTTTTGTTACAAAATGTCATTTTTCCAATTGTAAGAGATTACAGGCACATGTAAGTGATTACATCTACATGTCAAAGCCTCTCCATGGTCAATGGCATCCCCCTATACCCATGATCACCTGTACTTGGTCTTCCATCAACAAAGGACTCACCCAACTTGAAAATCCTTTTTTTCCACACCTTCATCCATGTTTAACCCTTTCAAAAAAACTGAAAACACAATCATGCACACAGTGGGGAGTTCTTCAAGAAATACTGGGTAGCACTAGTCAAATTTTGGTACAAAATGCCATTTTTCCAAATGTAAGCGATTACAAGCACATGTAAGCGATTACATCTGCATGTCAAAGCCTCTCCATGGTCAATGGCCTCCCCCATCAACCCAGGATCACCTGTACTTGGTCTTCCATCAACAAAGGACTCGCCCAACTTGAAAATCCTTCTTCTGCACACCTTCGTCCATGGCCGACTTGGTTAACTAGTTCACAAAACACTCAAAACACACTCCTACAGATAGTGGGGAGTTTTTCACCTAAGACTGGGTGGCACCCCTTAACCTTTGGTACAAAAGGCCATTTTTCAATAGTAAGCGATTACCAGGCCCATGTAAGCGATTACACTTGCATTAACACACTATAAAGGGCTCTTAGGGAGCTATTAAGCTAGGATTTGGTAGCACTCATGAGTTTTTGGTACAAAAACAGTTTATCAAACAGTTAAACGATTACAACTTCTCTGTAATCGATTACAACAGCTTCAGCTCTGTCAAAATTGTTCATCAATTCACTTGTCAACTTACAAACACCCTTAATGGGTCTTCCCTACATATGGGGGTCACAAAACTGGACATAACTGGACATTTGTTGAGAACAACTAAGGATGAAAATTAAGCAACACCACCAATCAACAAATGGAATCAATATTACAATAACAATTGAAATAAGAATTTGCTAACAACCACTTTCTTTATTAAAAAACCAAATCTTTGTTTCAAATACAAATATCCATAATTAAAGTTCTACAAAATACTACCGTAATACAATTATCCAAAATTAAAGTTTGGGACTATATCCGATGTACGGAGTTTTACAAACTGCACTTTTGAATCGCTTTCGGCACATATAATGCTTCATAACAGTTTCATTGTTGCAATCTTCTCCCTCACGTCCTAAGTTGTTGCAATTCTCATGTTGGTTAGATGGGGTACTGTAACCACCATAATATTTATTTTTCTCCTCAAGCAACTCAGTCTTCAATGCTTCCAACTCTTCTTCAAGTGCTTTAATTTCAACTTCTTGTTCCTCTAAAACTCCATCTAAACCATCATCAATATCTTTTTTCAGTTTTTTATTGGTTGCTGACTTTGAATGTGCTTTCTTCCTTTCTTCCTCTCCATCTGGATTAAATGATGCTCTCACAAATGGCTGGCTCATTTCTGCCATTGATGCACCATAATCATCAAGTGTCTACAAATTCATCAAAAACATCATTGTATAACGAAAGTGATTAAATCAAATTTGTTAATAAAACCACTTAATACATACCACACCTGACTCCATTGCAGATTTTATGAAATTATCACCTACATTCACATTAATCCAATGCAAAATTCTAGGGTATTTATGAACTAAATTATTAGAAGGAACGAAACGATCACAAAACCAAACCTGAAATACATTACACATACCATGATTAGTATACACAAAACTCTCACTAAAACATTATACATTTATCAACTCAAACATTTCAAGGAATGAAACAATCCGTATAAAAGATTTACCTGGAACACGTACACACAAGCTTCCACATACACAGTCCTTGCACCTTTTCCTCCATTCCAAGTTGTACAAGCTTTGCTAAAACTACTAAGTAGATATTGGTATACTATATGACCCCAACAAAACCTACCCAAATCATTTATTTTATCAACTTTTTCAAACAAAATTGGGAATATTGTTTTGGTACGATTGGGTAACAATATCTCAGAAATTCCTACCAAAATGTATAGCCTACAAACATCTACTGAAGGCAACTTCTTGTGTTTTTTTCAAAATAAAGTCATATATAACTTGCAATTCATATTTCCCATTTCCTTTTGCAAAGTGCTTCCGACAATCACTTTTTCCAAGTGTTTTTTCATTCAACTTAATCTGCTCACCAACTAAACCCAACCCTAAGCTCAACGTAACATCTACTTCCTGTAATTCCACAAATTTTTCTCCAAAACAAAAACCACCTTTCTAATAAATCGCTTAGAATATTCCTACCAAGCTTAATGTCATCATTTAGTTCTAAAAACCAATGAAATGGAGTTTGTGAAATAATAGTCTTCTGCTTGTCAGTCAAAATTTCATTCAAACCACCAATAAACTTGGTTTTCATTGAATGTCGAACAAACAACTCCATCTGAAAATAAAAATTCTTTCATGTATTAAGTCGCGATAAAACACAAAACCCATAAAAAACCACAACCCATAAAGATAGAGCTTCAATATAACCAACAAAAACACAACGAATACCTCAAACGAATGAAGTACATACCTTGTTGGAAGAACCAACGTCAGGGGTCAAAGCCATTGCACAAAATAACGAAGAAAGAACCACAAACTTCAAACAACCCTTCCACCGAGACCGGTTAAAGCACACCACGAACTCCATAAACAACACACCAACTCAAATGGTCACACAGTCAACACAACAAACACACAAAATGAAATCAAAATCAATAAACCTGAAAATGGAAGACGGAAAAGAGAGTGCGAAGGAGAACGAGAGTGGTGGAACAGAGAACGAGAGTGTTGGGACAGAGAAGAACGACTGTGCGAAGGAGAGAGAACGAAAATTTGAAAATGAAATCCCTAGCATTGAGCATCAACTCTTCTGGAAAGAGGATTCAATGAAAAAATTAAGCGGGACAGTTTAGGAAATTCATCCAAAGCATATTTTCATATTAAAAAAATGAAATTCAAACCCAACCAATTACAACGCGCCATGTGGCGTTGTCAAAAGTATTGTCAAAAATCAGTTGTTAAAATATCGCTACCCAATCTTCAATTAGAATGCACCTAGATGGTCATTTCCAACTCTGTGCATTGCCTGCCACACTGATTCTATAAAAACTGTTGTAGCTAGCTTATAAAATTTGTTCCATATCAATTATGTATTGCTGCAACATAACAAAATCAACACATATTCCAGACGCTAGCAATTAAAAGTAGAAATTAAATGGTAAATCAAAACTTGAAATTAAGTGTGGGAGTCACTTAGGAAAGCTGATACAATGTAGTGGAAAATTGAGGATGAATTGATTCCAAATTGAAAGAATTTAGGACTTAATCCAAACTGTACGAAACAGTGAATCAATTGGGCAAAAATTGGTGACTTAATCGGCTAGAAATATAAGACCAAACATTAAGACATGTAACTAAGTTAGCTAAAACCAGAAAATCAAATTGGTCTAAGCAAGGCTCAATGAAAATTGAAATAATCAGCTTTGGCAAGTTCAAATCTGCACTGAGTTATAAAGAAGTTCAAACAATTGAATTCAAAAGCCTTTTGACTATTTGAAATGCTTTTCAAAATAGAATTTGCATAAACCTATTGAAAATCACAATTCAGATTTAGAAAATGGACTTTTCAGCACTTGAAAACTAAAATAGTGTTTCTCTCGGCCAAGGCAAATTAGCTTTAGATACAGCTACTCAAATCTCACTCGATGCACTGTTTTAGGGTGTTGGCATTCCTTAGCAAGTTTCTTCTAGGCATTGGACTCAAACTCACAATCACAGTGGGAATTGGCTGGTCTCTCAAAATTTAGCTATTGGAGGTACCAATTTCACCCTATTTCTCACTGTAGAATGGTATTTTAGTTGGTTGCTTTTCCTTGTAGTGAAGGCACTTGGTTCAAGAGCTTCATGAGTTTCCACCCATCAAGATGATACCACTAACTATAGCAATCATGTCCAAGCACCAAGTCTGCACCGTAAAGCATCTGAACAACACCACAATTCAAAGAAAAACTGACCAAATGAACAATGTATAAGGCTGAATATATTTACACTCGACAAACTAGTGTTTCAAGAAGACAAGATAGGAAAAAGGTTTTCCAACAAGTTGGCACGCAAAAGGATCATAGGATTAGCTCTAAAACTTATTAACAAAGCAAGAAAATGAAATGCAAAATCAAGCTCAGACGAAATTGTTTGATAATTTTAGAAAGTGTTTGATGAAATGTCTCAGTGAAAACCAGTTTTGATGTTATCTATTTTTAGAGGCTCCTACCTGGATTGCATGGTTCTAAAACCTTTTATTAATTGTGTAATGCTTCCTTTGATCATTTATTTCAATTTTGAAACACTGAATCAGCTCTTACTACAATCCAAAATGAGTTTGAAAGTCAATTCTGACCAAGAAAATTAACCTAAAACTGGTGGTTTGAGACCCAAAATGACATAACAAGAGTTTGCGATTAAAACTGACCACTTCAACAACTTTGTTTGATGAATTTAAACATACTGAAACCCAAATTTGACTCAAAACCAAACTGTTATTCAAAATTACCTAACCACTCTCCAAAATTGACTTAAAATTAATGGTTTAGAATATTAATTTGCACCTAGACCACCATATCTCAAATTGAACTATTTTAGCAACTTCAAAACATATCTCAAATTGAACTATTCCAACAACTTTAAATCCTTATATTGCAAGTTTTTCTATAAGTTTATATAGTCTAAAGCCTTTCAGTCAAAGAAAAAGAACTTTTAAAAGTTTTCAAATGTTCATGTATTATTCATATATCTTCTCTACGAGAGTAACTTCTGTCTTATAAGAACCTAAAAATACTTGTGTTAGATTCAGCATTGAATTCAAAGACTTGCATTGTTTAACTTAATGGAGTTAAATGTTCCAGACAGTTTGTCTAGTGTGAGTGGTTTATATTCGTTATAACTTTGTAAAAGATCAGCCGAACCTCTTAAGAAATCTTAAGAGAAAATTGAATGTAACTCAGGTTGGAACGAACCAATATAAAAATACTTATGTTATTGTTTTTCTTCTTTAAAAGGTTTTCCTAAACACTATATTAAACACACACGATTATCAACTATTCTAGATAGCATAGTCTTAAATAATTGTGAAATGTTGATTTGCGAACAAATTTTAAAACACTACTCAAATGGCTTTATCTTGGGAATCATATAATATGCTATGATTGGTTCACCGATCACCTCCCTAGCAAACGGCTAAGGATGCTGGCTCGCCAGTGATGGTGGATCCTCCCTGGTCATACTTTTTCATAGAGCTTGTTGCAACTCCTTTTTATGCTTCCTCAACTCTTCCTGGGCCTTCATGGCAGCCTCTGCTCTGTGCTGGGTAGCCATCGCCTGTTGTTTCAATTCTTCTACTGCCTACACAACATGGATGAGTTGTCCATTCTCTGCCATTGTTATTTTGCTGAGCTCCTATTCTTGAAGTGATTCGTTCTATATAGACATGATTTTACTGGATTCCACTATCAACGCCAAAATGCATGTTACTGACTAAGCTTAAGCAGAAGCCTTCCGAGACATTTTCTCTTAATTTCTCTCTCTCTCTCTCTCTTGTTTCTATCCTTTCTGGAGATTGTGTTGTTTATATACTGTTTATTTCCTTCAACTGCCAATAGTGACGTGAACCACGATGGAATCTTGGTTAATTGTTCCGTATCTTACGACTAGTGACATACGTGGAAGGGTGGATCAGTAATTCGGTCTCTGACCATTGTCACCAGCTCGACCTAATAATACGCAAATGCTCGTATCCTCCCCCAAAAGGCAAGATACGAGCTACACAATTATTTCCTCCGAGAGATGACATATAAACCACTAGCTCCTTACTCAAATTTGCAACTAGTGAAAACAAAAAACCTAACCAGGAGGTAAACATCACGTTCACCTTCATGTCTTTTGAGTAAATATGCAGCCGAATCTTAATAGTATTATTATGCTCTTTATATTATAAGCTTAAAGTATCTTCTATTTATTTAAATTACATTTATATTTAAATAAATATTTACAGCATGAAAATGCATCTCATTTACACACTCAAATCATTAAAAAAATAAAAACTAATCATGTCTTACTTTTAATTACAGGTTGAATCTCTCATCCTCAATATTGTGCAGTGCATTAAAATAATGATTTTGAAGATTTAGTTTTAACTTTTTTAATAAAAAAACAAATTGGTTGATGAGTTACTACACTAAAGAAATCTTAAATGGCACCAATTAGTGATCATCACCTGCGGCGCATCCCAAACTATATCTATCATCTTCAAACAATAAAATACGGTATATTATTATCTGATGGATATTTAATGTTAAACCACGCATAAATTGTATTCAGTATTTAATAATTGATATGCATAGTTATGAAAAACATTTATCATATTTTTAACAAAATCAAAAATAAATCATCAGAGTTTGATGCATTCAAGAAAATTATAAATCCTCATCAAATAAAATAAAAGAAAGGATAATCATAGTCACATCCTCCATTTTCAGCGCACATGCAATTGCCCTATACCAGATTTTTTTCTCATTGTCCAAAATGCAGCAAAATAGCGATTCTGCAAAGAAAATTATTACTTATTAAGATCAAATTAATGATTAAAATATTTTTATAGAATCAAAACTTATATATATATATATATATATATATATATATATATATATATATATATTAAAGTTAATGATTTTTCAAGATCCATTCACATCAGAAACTGTCTCTGCACACTTAAACATTGAACTCACATGTTAAAAGTTATTCCCAACTCAGATTTAGGCAGTTTGAAATTTTGGAACTAAGAAGTTATGACATGCTAGGAATTTAAGAACATAGATGCAAAAGGAGATGAGAGTTTGTGCAGAGTTAGAAGCTTACTTGCATCATTGATCTAGGATTTGTGGTGTAAGTTGTCTCAATTGTGCTTTCTTTCTACAACCAACACAACAGATAATGCAAATATGATTTAGATAGTTCAAACCTTGCATAACTAGAGGGTATTATCCAACAAAAAAGACTTACCTCAAATTCAAATCCATAACTTACTGCGACACTCTTAACATCTTCCAAACTCAATTCAATGGACATCTCCTACAGACAAGTTTCAGATGAAAATTAGCATCAAGCATGAAATGCTATAGTAATAATACTAATAATAATAATAATAAGTCAAAAAAAAAGAATTATACATCTTCCTGTCCATACACATCTGCAAAGTGATATAGTAGAGGTCCCAAGTTTATCCAAACCTGTTATGATATGATATCGTTATCATCTGAATATGAAGAACAAAGGTGAAATAAATGACAACAGATAAATCATTATCTATTTGGTGATTTTGATTCAGGAACTCACTCCCCCATCTTTCAAAATTTTTGAAATTATTTCAATATACTCGACAATATTATGAGCGGTATCAATAAAGAAACACGTCACAACTGCATCCCATGCACCTGCATTGGTCATTTTAAGTTTAGTTAGAAAATATTATACTAGAGATAACATGTTATACACCACATTATTTAAATATATACGGTAAAGTGAGAATTATACTGTTGAGCACAATTTGTGCAAGATCAATTAACTTTTTTAATAGTATCTACAGACAGCAACAATTGATTATAAAACTATTCGTCAGTTATGTTGTAATTAGAGGAATCTTTCTAATTAGAGAAAATATCTGTATAATTTTTTAATTTATTTTTTAGTATATTGTTTTCTTATTTCTCTTTTTTGGAAGATTAGATTTTGTTGAAATTTTCTAGTGGGCTTTTTAGGAGATTGAGATGGTTGTACCAAGCTGGTAAACTTTAACCTTAGATGCTCTTGATATTCATCCTCCGTGAACTTAGAAGTGGAAGTTTCAGTCTTTTAAACATTGGTGGTTTTGGAAGGGAAACCATGTAGAAGTAGCAATTCTCTTGAGAGTGACATATCCTTTTACAATACGTGCATTGAGGATGCCCCCGACCTCCTCGTCCTCCTCCTCTAGTGCCACATCCTCCTCTTCCTCGTGTGGCAACCATAACATATGGCTCCACTAGTTCATAAGCTTCCTGAGTTTGAGGAACCAAGGAGACGTAAAAGGCGAGTGGTCAATGTTTCCATGGAAGGGACCTCATGACTGATTAGAAGTTGATCTCTAAGATGATCAAAATCGGGATGTAAGGCATGAAGGATCAAAACCATGTAAAATTTGTCTAGTTTCTTCTTGATATCCTCTAATGGGTCCGCTTCGAAAAACATCCTGAGTTCTTCGACAGCAGATTGGGCTTCAGCCATGAAGGACACCATATCATGGTCTGCCATTTTAAGAGATACAAGCTTGTTTGCAGTGTCAGAGACGTTGAATATCATTGGCATAGATGCTTTGAGCTTTCTTCCAAAAGGAGTCACAAGTTTTGAAAGCACTCAGAGATATAAGAAGTTTGGGTTCCACTGATTGCCATAAAAGGGCAAACAACTGGAAATCTGCTTGTTTCCACTAATTAGCTTTTTCAGTAGGCACATGGCTTCCATCTCGCTCAAGGTGATCATAATGCCCTTGACCAAGGAACCACATTTCAACAATAGAGACCATGATAGATAATTTTTGCCATTTAGCTTCTCAGAAGTAATTGATCAACTTCCGGAGAAGGAAACAATATTGTCAAATGCCATCTCTGAAGAAGACGAATCACACCAGCAAGGAAAAGAAAACCTTAAGGGTTTAGATGGACAGAACTGTGATGGCGGCTGGTGGTGAACGATGGTCGGCGACAAACAGTGGCTGACAGTGGATGGTCGACGGCCAACGGTGAACAGCGGCGGGTGGCGGCCGGTGGCAGACAGCGGCACCAGCGAGACAAAAACCAAAGTGGGATCGACCCGCTCTGATACCAAGTTGAATATAAGATTAATCTCCCTTGTATTGAATATACATATAGGGGTTTTTATTTATAATAGAAGAAATATGAACTAATTCCAAAATACAAATAAGAAATAATAACAACCTAACTAAAAATAAAAGATAAATATAATATATCTATCAATTCCATAATTCAAAGCAAAGGTAGACAGACACATGTGAATAGAACCAGAACACCCATAATATTTTTAAGTTTGATCTCATAGAGCTGTTGATAAAATATTGATGATTAAAAATTATAAAATATATAAGAATGTTGGTAATTTCTCTTACCAACTTGGCTTGAATCACTGTAGACTTCAACAAAGTCACCTCCACACATGGAAAAGCCTTCAGTAATTCCAGCACTGCTACGATTCAAGAATATTATGATTATAAGATGTGATATACCTTACCAGAAGATATGTTGATGTTTTAATATTTCTACAATACATTCGCATATGTTACCATATATTACTTTTAAAAGATTATCACTTTTAACCAACAGAAAATTGCAATGTTATATTCTAATTATCTCAAAAGACTAAGATGCTAGGAGAATAAGAACAAATGAATGTATATTACATCTCTAACAAGCGAAGACAGCTCCTCGTGTATGAGCCTTTTAGGCTTCAAGACAGGACAATTTTTTTTATTTATTTCTATTAAATGAATAGAGTTGCATGGGTCAAACACAATCACTAGAGATGAATATAAAATTAATCTCCCTTATGTTGAATATACACATCAGGTCCTTTATCTATAACAAAAGAAATATGAACTAAGCGCAGAATACAAATAAGAAATAATAACAATCTAACTAAAACTAAAAGATAAATATATAATATATCTAACCACTAGAACTAATAATTTTGTTCTCTAAAATATGATTATTAGGGTTTGATCCCCAACTTATTAAGCTGATATCAGATATTGTCCAGAGATGCAATACTAATAAGTTATGATACCACATCATGAAAAACCGATCCCAAAAGATTAAGTTATTCAACGAAGACACAAATCATTTTATATTACCAGTACCTGGCTGGATGAATATCCGGTATTGAAACAGGACGAAGTTGATCACTGTCTGATAATGAATTGCAATTGCTGTGAATCCAAGGATAAATTGTCCACTCACCAGCAGTTTGGGATCTTAATGTTTCATGAAGAAAAATTGATTTGAGGACAAAAAAGAGAAAAGATCCAAATATTAGAGAACAGCAATCATCATCACTTTGTGAATTTAACACAAATAAGCAAATACTCTGACATTGACAAGATAAACATGAAATAGATAAGTCTTGTTCATACTGGTTAAGAATAAAACTCGAGCATATCATCATGTAGTATGAAAATTCATTTCCCTGACTGATAAATCCTGCATTAAAATATGATGTATTGGTTATAATATAAGTATACTTATCATAATTCCCATGTAAACCTGGTAATACATACGCACCTAAACATGAAATCTCAAGGGCCAACCGACCAAGCCCAGCACCAGGAACTAAACATGCAGGTGGACTGTTTAAGAAATTCCACGCTTTATTAGTGAAAAACAAATTGTGCCCAAAAACTGCAACTCGGAAGAAATTTCTGCCAGTATCAAGATGTTAAGTTTTACCTCTCTTTACTACGATTAGGAAATATCATATTAAGCTCTTCAAGAATAGGGTTGTAGCACTGATCACGTTCCTTTTTACCCTTTTAATATACATTTTCAGAAGCATAAAAGTGGATAATGAATCAAGTTTTTCATGATAACCAAAATGAAAAGTAAATTAAAAAAAAAAAAAAAAAAAGCACTAAATCAACACGCCGTACCTCTGCTGCCCAGTCCCTAACTATGTTCCTTATAATACATCGTACCTGAGGTAAAGCAGTAAAAAAAAAGAGTATAAGCAACAAAACCATATAAAAGCCCCACTTTCACAGAATTCCCTCAATGAAGGAAAATTGAAAAATACATAGAATAAACTACATAAAATTACGTTAAACAGATTTAATGATTTATGAATTATTACACCAAGCTACCAGTGTCAATTACAAGTTTATTTTCTTTCTCAACCTGTCTGTTTCTTAAGCTTTGCTAACTTCCCAGATCTGGATTCATTTCAGGCAACACTACAGATTCATTCCAAATAAATTTCATTTAACTCCAATACCATAAATTCCCTGGTGTTGTCCAGACACCATGTATTATGAACCATTGATTCATCCAAAATAAAATATTATAAATAGTAGTTTATTCGAATAAAAATATCTCCAGGATCTCCTCATTGATTAGAATAAATATCTTGGGAATATTACTATTTATTTCAGTATATTTTGTGTCCTGATTTTAGAGAGATTGATTGTTACAAATAGAGGAGCTGAAAATATATTTGGTGTAAATGCTATCAATAAAATTATTTCTAATTTCTTTTGTAGGTCAAAAACTCTACCCATTAAGACCCAAACCTTTCCATTGTCCTAAACTGACAACAGAAAAGAATAATGAGTAGAATATAAATATACCTTATCTACATCAACTAAAGGAACATTCAATCGTAAAGATGGCTCCAACCATTGTTGCTGAGATGAGGTGACTGGCACCTGAAATAATGATGAAGTAAAAATGGCTATAGATCAGGATGCGTACTAAAGTAAAACTAATACTGCAAAACACAATCATTAGCATATACTGAAGGCTAATTCTATTAGAAAAAGAGAAGATGTAGAAATCAAAAGATTACCATAAGGTTTGAACTTGACATAGAATCAATTACTCTTAAAACGTATCAATACTTCTTTTTTTTTTCAAGAATTATAACATTTACATAAATTAATCACAAGGAATTTGCATAACTTATGAGCAGCTTGGTGACTCTAAAATATTAAAAAGTTTAGAATATTACAACAGACAAGGAATTACATTGCCATTGGAATCAGTAATAGAACTTCCACTACAATATTCAGTAGTTTCTTTAGTATTTATCGAGCCCGGAGAGAGGCTTCCAGTATTTGACTGGTGACGACTCTCAATGTCCACCTCCTGTTGTTATCTACAGAGTCAAATTTCTAAATGAAAAAGAAAAAAAAAAGAATGATTGAACCAATGAAACGTCATAATTCTTATCTACTGAATCAAAAAGGATAAGGGAGTCACAAATGCTACAGAAACCTCATTTGGATACGTCAATCCTTGTGGTCTGCATGTATGATTGCTATCTTCCACACAACAATGTTGATTAGACACAGAACATGTTATTCTCACAGGGACTGACTCACATGAGCAAGCATTAATCCCTTCAGAAACTAAATGATCTTTTTCAGCACATTCGGGATGTGGATCTTCACTAAATTCTATGTCCTGGCTCATGTCAAGTGGAGGTTCGAATGCCTACAATGTTCATTTTAACAATATCAAATATGTCCTAAACACAAAATTAATTAGCCACCAACAGAGTAAATTCTGACCTGAAGCATGCCAAATATGAAATGGGAATTCATTGAGATACACCTGCACCAATGGGAAACACAACAAACCAAAATCTTCTGAGACTACAAACGTCACATTCAATATCCAGTCATATCTGTTTCCATTACTAAATAAAATCTAATTATCCATTATTGACTAGTGGAACGTGCTATGACATCCATATGCATTCATTTCATATTCAGTTAATCATTTTATAGCTCAATGAAAGCATGAATTGAGAACAAAAGAATATATTTCCAAATATCACCGACATTTGGAATTGTGCTAGCTAAAATTCCAATTTTCCTCTGAACAGGAACATATTTTTATTCCAATTGAAATCTATATTAAGATATTTAACTGGTAATTGTTGTTAAGAAAACTTACACATTTAACAAATAACTAATGAGGTAAAGACTTACAACGATGGATGTTGCAGTGGCAATTTTAAAAGATTGACACAATCAGAACTTCAAGAAAAGATCAGAAAAGGAGTGTTTTCGGTGTGATGTAAACTATTTGCAGAATAAGACTACTCAATGTTATGATATTTGTTAGATATATTGCGCTTTATGTTAATTAGAAAAACATAATTCCTACGTTAATTATGTCATTTTTACATATTCATTTGTATTGGAGTTAGCCCACATTTTCATTATTATAATACATTACCCTACGTATATTTTTCAAATAAGGGAGATTAATCATATACTTAGTGTTAAGAAGTGAACTTTAAACTTAACTTAATAAGTGTGGATGTTAGCAGAACAACCACTCAAGTTGCCAACAGAACAACTAAGGCTACTACATCACTAAAAGGATCCCTAAAATAAACAAAGGTGGAGTGAACAATAAAATAAAGAGAAACAGAGGCTAAGCATTGCTGACTGCGAGAGCGGCAAGCATCAGCAACTCCGAGAGCGGCATGCGCCAACAAATGTAACCCTAGTTCAATAAGGTAAGGGCATTGGGCTTCTCATGGGTTGGTCGATCATAGGACCAGAAGGATCGATGCGGCACATGATCCCCCAATTCAACGAGTATCCTCAGGTACTCACTTTGGTCCACACCGCTTATGATCTGCCCTCCACGTCAACTCGCTCCAATCTGCATTACTTACGATCCGACCTTTCCGTCAACTCGCTTGGCACTCCAAACTTGCAAGATCATTCGAGTTTACAATCTTACACGCTCGTGATGATTGTTTTAACCCATACAATGCCTTTTTTAGCTTGCAAACAGTGTTGGTAGTTGTTTTTCCCTCATACCCAGGGGGCAATTCCATGCAAATCTCCTCTTCAATTTCTCCATGAAGGAAGGCATTTTTAACGTCAAATTGTTGCAAGTTCCAACCATAATTAGCTGCTAGGGATAATATCACCCTAACTGTATTCATTTTTGCCACTGGAGCAAAAGTTTCCATGTAATCCACTCCATAGGTTTGAGTGAATCCCTTAGCCTATAACCTTGCTTTGTACCTCTCAATAGACCCATCAGCCTTGTATTTTATAGTATATACCCACCTGCACCCTACCGATCTTTTTCCATTCGGGAGAGCCACCAAATCCCAAGTGTTATTCTTTTCTAGTGCTTCCATTTCCATGTCCATAGCTTGTTTCCATTTTTTATCACTCAATGCTTCAGATAGAGAGGTAGGTGTAGTTGTGGTGTTTAGGTTTGTGAGGAAGGCTTTATGAGTAGGTAAGAAGGGATAGGTAATTTAGCTAGAAGGTACAATGGCTTGGTAGTGCATTTCCTAGTCTCTTTCCTAAGGGCAATTGGAATATCTAGGTCCTCATAAAGGGATGTTGGACTAGATTCAAATTCCCATATATTTGGAAAAAAGTTTGATGCATTGGATATTAAAGGATTAGGGATAGTTACCTCATGTAATGTTGGGTTGGATGGTTGAACATGGACAGATTCTGGAACGGTCTTTGTCTTCCTTGTATAAACCAGATTTTTACCAAATCTTACAACAACCCCATCTTGAGTCTTAGTCCCTATTTCTGGTCCTGAGCTTAAGTCAGGAAGCATAAGAATATCATCTTCATTTGGTGCAGTCTCCCCCTAAAGATGATCTTTATAGAAGTAACTTTTGTGCTCAAAAAAAGTGACATCACGAGACAGAATCTTTTGGATGGTGGGTGATAGCATTTATATCCCTTTTGTGTGGATGAGTAACCTATGAAAACACATTTTAAGGCTCTAGGATCAAGTTTACCTCTATCACTACTTGGACATAGACAAAAGAAACACAACCAAAGATGTGTGGAAGAAGGTGGTTGGATGCTAGAATACTAGAAGGTAGTCTATTAATTAGATAACAGGCAGTGAGAAAGCCTCCCCCCAAAAACTTTTAGGAACCATATGTTGGAAAAGGAGAGCTCTAGTTTGGTCTAAAAGGTGTCCACTTTTCCTCTCTGCAGTCCCATTTTGTTGAGGAGTTTTGACACAGGAGGACTCATGAATGATACCTTCCTTTTGACAAAAAGAAATCAACCCATGATTGAAGTAATCTTTGGCATTATCAGATCTAATCCTCTTAATGCTAACACCAAATTGATTTTTTACCATTGAGAAAAAACTTTGAACCACAGAGCTTACTTCAGATTTTTGTTTTAGTAAGAAAACCCATGTGACACGAGTACAATCATCTACAAAGGTAAGAAACCAATGAGCATCAGAAACATTTGTGACATTTGAGGGACCCCATACATTAGTATGAATTAAATAGAAGGGAAAAGTGCTCTTATTATTACTAAGAGGGAAAGAAACATGTTTGTGTTTAGCAAGTTCACACACTTCACAATTGAGACTTGCCACATCCAATTTGCTAAAAAGGGAAGGGAATAATAATTTTATGACCCTAAAGGAAGGATGTCCAAGACGATAATGATGGAGGAAGATCTTCTCCCTGCTGGTCTTTATTGAATCAGAGAAAAAAAGAGTTGCTATTTCCCAGGGCTGATGGCAGATTTGGATTGTCCAAGTAATACAAGCCATTCTAGTCTCTAGCATGTCCAATCGTCCTCCCCGATTGTTGGTTCTGTATGATACAATCATTGTTAGAAAAAATAACATTGCATGAGAGATCGTGTATGAGTTTTTTAATGGAGACTAAACTAACAGATAATTTAGGAATATGAAGTACATTTTTAAGGGTGATAGAAGGGCTTATTTGAACATCTCCTTGACCTGCTGCAGTCATCAGAGAGCCATCAGCTATGGATATTTTCTTGTTGCTAAGGCAAGGGGTGTAAGAGGAGAAAATGTTAGATAAGGGTGTCATATGGTCGGTAGCCCCAGAATCTAGTATCCAATATGGGTTAGGTTGTTTATCTGAGGCATTAAGTCCAAAAGAAGGAAACTCGCCAAACGCACCTAAATGTGCTAGAAAACAACTACCTCGTGATTTATCCAACTTGTTAAGGAAGGAGCGCATCTGCTAAACCTCATCCTGGTTAAGTGGAATTGGTCCACTGCTATTTTCTTCATTTTTGCAGCACCTAGGTGTGCTTGTCCGCCCTTTCTACTGTTGTCGCCTCTTTTTCCCAACTCCTTTTCACGATTTTGGGATCCCCAATCTCAACTAGGAGGCTTTCCATGTAGCTTCCAACATTTTTCACAAGTGTGACGAGGTTTGTTACAGAAGGTACACCACACTCCTTCATTTTTCTTTTCCATATTGGTCAGTCCCCCTTTTGGGGATCAACCATCTTGGCCGATCCAGTTGCTACCATGGCTGAGTTTTCCATGGTTGGGGATTCTAGCATTATTCCCCTTCTGGTTTCTTCACTTCTTACCATAGCTACCACTTCATTAATTCCTGGAACTTTGTCTTTTCCAAGAATTTGGACTCTCACTTGATCAAAATCAGAGTTAAGCCCTACCAAAAAATATAGACTCTATCTTGCTCAATATACTCTTTGAGCATGGCAGAATCGTCTGAGCACTTGGCTTTGATGACCCTGTAATGGTCTAATTCCATTCACAGTGATTTGTGTTGATTGGCATACGCTGTAACAGTCTTGGTTCCTTGTTTGGCAGCGACAGTCTTCACCTTCACATCATATATTTGGGCAGCATCTTTAGCTTTTGAGTATGTCTGCTCCACTGCATTCCAAATCTCCTTTGCAGAATTAAGAAACATGCAAGTATCAGTAATTTCTGGGATCATGGAGTTCCATAGTCATGCCATGATCATAGAGTCCTCTTCATCCCATTTTGTAAATCTGGTATCGTCTTCTGGAGGAGCATCATCAGTCAAGTGGTTAGCTTTCCCTTTACCTTTTAAAGTTCTGCGAACAAGTTGGGCCCATTTCAAATAATTCGTCCCATTTAAGCGGTAGGCAGTGTTGAGGTTCTGGAGTTGTTCTTGATTGGTTTGTGATGCAGTAGGCACCACTTCTAAAGTGTGGTCTGCCATGTCCAAGCAGCAGAACGATGGTAATGCAATGAGAAGAGATTTCAAAGGAAAAGCACTACAAAAGAAAGAACACTGCAACAATGAAGGCTACAGTGTAAAGTTGTGTTGGCAACAACAATGAAGGCTGTTTTGAAAGAGAGATGGCAGCAATGAAGGCTGCCGGCTAGGGTTTTAGTGCGCAGCCAGAGGCGGCTCCCAGATGTTGAGAGCTCTGATACCATCTCATAATTTAGGGTAAAAATGTATATCTTATTATGCTGAGATTACAAACCCATATATACAAATGCTAGAAAGCTATTTTAGGAAGTATAATAATAGCTCCTAAAGAAAGAACCCCTATATTACAGGGATATCCTAATCATACCTGATAATTATAATCTCCTAAATAAGGAAGAAATATAATTAATAAAAGCAAAGACTTTAATAGAAATAATACAGCTAAAAAGATTCTAACAGAGATCAACAAAAGTACCATCTAAGAATGTTCAGTTTTTATAAAAGGTAATATTTAATAAATGCGCATGATGTATAGAGCTAAAAGTACCTAAAGAATTTGATAGAATATAATGTGATAGGTTATAATGGGTAATAAGTGCAGGACAGAGGAAACAATTTAGGAATTAATTGTTAGTTGGTTGGGGGCCTTTGTAAAAAGGCAGGGATCTCTTTTGTTATGGGACTTTTGGATAATCTTGTAGATTGAGCTTTGGCTCTTTGTGAAGAGGAAACCCTTGGAGGAGAGAGTCTCCTATTCTTTGTGTTCTATACAGTCTATGCAATAAAGAATATTACTCTTGTCTCTTTTCAATTTTGGGTTCCTATCAATCGGTCCGACCCGCCGAATCAAAGGTTGCGGATCAAGAAGTGATCAAGAAAGGGTGGAAGCATGGAAGGAAGAGACAATACTTTCGAGAGGAGGACCAGCGAACAGAAAATGAGCAGGGCAGAACCGAAAATGAGCATGGCATAATAGAGAAGAAATATGCAAGAAATCAGGATTCTCATAAAGGACTTAGAAAGAAGTGAGAAATATGTCATGAAAGGAAAGAAAGAGGGAAAAATGGGTAGGTATGTTGTGAAAGATAGTCTGCTAGACATCAAGAAAGCCAAGAAACCCTCCTCATATGCATAAAAAATTCAACCAATAGGGAGAAGAAAAGAGAAACAGAACTTGTTGTTTTGAGTGTTAATGGTTTTGCGAGAATTAAAGGGCAAGATAGGAGAGAAGAAAATATATGTGATGACGAAGGTAATGAAGAAAACTGTGATGAAGACATTGGTGTGGCTGCGGTTGAGAAAGTTGCAAAAGCTTCTGAGAAAGTTGCAAAAGTTGTTGTTTTTAGTGGAGATAGTGAGGTAGGTTGTGGTGTGTATGTCAAAATAGTGAAGGGGGAAGAATTGTTGAGGCCTGGGGTTAAAACAGTGGTGTCAGGGAGTAACCCAGTTGAGTCTGTTTATCGAGCAAGAGAGGAAAGAAGAGAGGAAATTCTGCAAGACATCAAGAAAGCGAAGTGTTGAAATATATTGTATTGTTTTAACTAGCTTTTTGGTTTTGGGCTTTTTTAGAAGCCTTATTTACGTTGGTCCATAGTCCCTTAAATAGGGCACTATGCGTAATAGAATTACAGCACAGTAATAATATTTTTACTTCTCAGTTAACTCTCCAAACTTTTACACGAAGAAACACTCAGGTGAAGGAGACAATTCAATCAATTAGGAGAAAAAAGGAGAAGAGGATGCCATTGACAATATTGGAGCTAGGAAGGGTGAGGAAAAACCAGTTTTTCCGTGGGTGAAACGAGAAGAATTGACCACTAATGAAGAGACTGACACCCAAGGTCAAACGATAGGGGTAACAAATGTTTCCGAAGTTCAGAACACCAAAGGATCAACAAAAGTACACCCAAACAGCAAAGAAATGTAGTCCAGGGGTTCAAGACCTAGCACCAAATATCCAAGAACCTTTCTTGGAAAAATCTAGCAACAAATCTACTAAAGAGAGTTGAAGGGAATAGGAGAAGCATGCTATGTGAGAGTTGGGCAGCAATAACGCAGATTGGGAGTGCGGAAATTTTACATGAGAGTTTGCAAGTAGATGGAGCAGTTGTCGAAAGTGTTGTTGCTACAAGAGCCAATGAAGTCAGAGATGAGATTCTAAGGATTTCAAAAAATTGGGCTAAAAGAATCTAGGAAGAGTGGAAGTCAGTGGAGGAGGATTTGCCACAACCCAAGCCTCCAGACCTGAATTAAAGGGCAATAGCCAGTGGGTTCCCTTCATATGATAGCATGATGATGAAGATGACCCATGAGACCAAGTTTCACAGTTCCAACCTTGAGGACAAGGTTGTTTTGCAACAGGGTGTAATGATAGGATATAATGTGATAGGTTATAATGGGTAATAGGTGCAGGACAGAGGAAACAATTTAGGAATTAGTTGTTAGTTTGGTTAGTTGGTTGGGGGGCTTCATAAGAAGGCAGGGAGCTCTTGTGTCAGCTCGTGTCAGGAGACCTTTGGATAATCTTGTAGATTAAGCTTTGGCTCTTTGTTAAAGAGAAACCCTTGGAGGAGAGATTGCTCTCCTATTCTTTGTGTTCTATACAGTCTATGCAATAAAGAATATTACTCTTTTGTCTCTTCTCAATTTTGGGTTCCTATCAGAATTGCATCTCAGTTTTGTCCAATGAAAATAGAGAAAAGCATTCCTGTTGTGTTATAACCACAAATACACATCATTCTTTTCTTATTTGATCTCAACTAAAATAATTCCAGAAGTTCCTTTTCTTGGTCAACAAATAAAGCATCATCAGAATAACTTCAGAATTCTTGACAACTTTTTCTTTACAAGACTAACAAAAGAGAGAAAAATTATAAAGCAATGAAAAAGAAGTTAAATATACCTGCGTAATCTTTGAAACTTTTGAGGATAGTTGGGTAACAAAGCCTATAAACCCAAAATACGGTTCAGAACAGAAGGGAATATAAAAATGAACAGAAATTTCAGGAAGAAATTACAAAAAAACATGAATCCTGTTGTAAAGAGATGGGTTGAAGTCTGCTTTCCTGTCATATGAAAATAGAGATAATACAGGAACCGTGGAAACTGTGTGCATCGCACTGTTAGACACCGTACAGTCCATTAGTGCTCTAATTAGAAGCTAGATTAGGAGTTAATAACTCCTATAGTAAATCCTGGATACAGAATAAAATTATGCAGTTTTAGATAGATCATTGACACAATTCCTGTATTATCTCTATTTTCATATGACAGGAAAGCAGACTTCAACCCATCTCTTTACAACAGGATTCAATAACAAGCAACATTGAAATTTGGACAGAATCAAAGCCAAGTGGCAATCAATCCAAGAGATCCATTAAGTGTTTGTCATATTGTTTTTCTTTTGCATTATTTTCAACAGTGACTGACAGACAAAAGCTCAATCCATACAGTCTGAATTGACCAAAGTGTACCCATCTTGCTCAAGCTTAGGAAGATA
>NC_028360.1:4017643-4149419 GCF_000741045.1 Vigna radiata var. radiata
AAGTGTTTGTCATGTTGTTTTTCTTCTGCATTATTTTCAACAGTGACTGACAGACAAAAGCTCAATCCATACAGTCTGAATTGACCAAAGTGTACACATCTTGCTCAAGCTTAGGAAGATACAAGCCAGAAATAACAGTGTAATCCCAAGGAAATATTGCTATTCTCTAGGACAAAAAAATATGTAATCCCTTAGAAGCTTTAGTTTTATTGCTACTACAATCAAAATTGGAGTTTCACATCACTCAATGATCTGAGTAACAGTCTTTTCATAAAGATTGGCTTACATTAGTGAGGCGAAACTTCTAAAATCACATAAAGAACCACACCTAAGTTTTATCTTACTAAAGGTTAAAAAAAACGGTCTAAATCCCCAATTTTGGCCCTTACGTTTAAGTTCTTTGAACTCTCCATGTTCACAATTGTAAGTGCATTTGCCTGCAATTTCCCACTTTGTCAAGGACCTCCAGGAAACCACAACTTAATTGCGAACAGAATTTAAAAGCTTAGTCCTATTCTATTTATGCCAGATCACAGCAATTCCTAACAAGACTGGTAATGCCAGAAAAAAGGAAACAAAGCACCAGAAACTGAACAGCCAAACATCAAGTTAACGACATAGCACTACCAGAATATCAAGCAAAAGTAGAGGACAAAAATACCTTATGGGCCGGTGGAAGCTTCCTGTAGGACCTTTCATATCTTCTAACATCCTCCTCTGCAGCATCAGGATAGCTGCATCGGAACAAACAAACAAAAGATACTACGGTGTTACTAGAGACATTTTTCGTAAATAATCTTATGATAAAAACAAAATATGACATGTAAAATCACTGTAAAATTTCATACAAAAATAAAATACAACAATATTTACTCATACAGCTAAAGAATTCAACAATATTTTTGTGGTTTTACACAGTTGTGGCTGACAGCTTTTGAATTTCGAACATGAACCGCTACTTTAATTTGATGAAATAACATTAGCAGTAAGAAACAGAAAAATAATAACAAATCAAATAATACAATGATAAAATTTAAATTTTTCATATTCGAAATAATTAGTTAAACATAAAAAATCATCATTTCCATCTAGAAAGCCGAAACCAGATACCTGCATCAGGCTCTGAGTTCTATTATTTATAAAATTAAATAAAAAAAAAAGTACCTTTGCCACATAAATCAAAACAAACAGTTTCTTATACTAGCGAAATCGTTACACTTTTTTCTCTAGAAAACAAAATAAGATAAAAAGGAAAGTAAAAACAAAACAGTGAACTATAAATAAAAGTTAAAAGCATTCATTTTTTTCTTCAAACACTTGAACTAGCTCTAGAATCTGAGCATCATGAATTGACAAGAAGAAAATTAAAAATACACTTTATTTTGGCTTAGATTGTTGAACGGCGATTTGAAAAGTACAAAAGTTTGAAGAAAAAAAATTGAGAAGAGACGAAGAAATACTTGAGGTAAGCGCTAATGATGCGTCTGAGGGATTGGATTTCAAGGGCCTCTTCAATCTTTAAACGGCGTCGTTGCTCCTCCTCTGCCTCCATAACTGTTTTTTTCTCTTGCTGCTCACTCTCTTAAGCACTGCGAAGAGGAAGAACACCTCTACTATAAAAATAACAATAATAAAGAATATCAAAATACGCCATCATAACGGGTAGGACTGTGTGGAGTTGACCCAATCACTTAAGGCCCAACATGCTTTGATAAATCGAAGGCTTTCTTCCTACACCCCTGTTTTTCTTCCTGCACTCACGTTTTCTTCTTCACCACCAAATTTTACCCTTATTATAGTACTATAAAATATAATATATATTATTAGATTAATTAGGTAAGGAGTAATTTCTATTTACCCACTCCTTTTATTTCTCACAAAACCTCTAATTCATTTTTACAAAGCATTCAATGTCTTTCTTATTGATCATTCTTTTTCCTTTTCTTTTTGTATTTTATATCCTTTTTGTTTAAAGCTTAGAAGTATGTATTTACTTTATTATTTTTTATTTTGTTATCGAGTTTTTCGACGAGAGTCGTTTGTAATTATTTTTCATTTTTCAAAATTTGATTTGTAGAAATGAAAAATTTGGTTTATAGTGGATAATAGATTTCAAAATATATAAGAATGTCTTGGATTTTAAAATCCAATTGGAGTGTCGAAAATGTCAAATTTCATATGTACGAATGTAGTGCCGTCAAAATGGGTTGAAATCCGTGAGTCAATCTGACTCTCCACAGGTTTGAGTTGGGTTGGGTTGGAAAAAAATGCGAAGATTTTGATGTGAGTCAATTTTGACCTGGTTCACTAAGAGTCCGGCTCACATGGGTTGAACCCGTGGCGGGTCGAGTTGGCTCACCAACCCACCTATTTTTTTAATTAAATCAAATTAATAAAATTAATTATTCAAATCCTATTTTTTATTAAAATCAAATTAATTAAATTAATTATTCAAAATGCACGACCTTTATTTAGGCTATTTTTACAATATTTAAGCATCCTATATATACAATATTTTTACAATATTTAAACATATACGATATTTTTACAATATTTAAACATCTTATATATACAATATTTTTACAATATTTAAACATCATATATATACAATATTTAAACATACTATATATACAATATTTTTACAATACTTAATAATTAATAACACGGAAAAATATATACAATATTTTTACAATCATTTAACCACTTCATCAAACACTTTTCATTGTTTAATATACACAATCATAACAATATAAAAATCATATAAAATATCCTATATAAAAAACATTATTTATGTAACTAAGATTTTTCAATTTTTTTACTTTAATTATTTCTAAATAAACACATGTTACTTATGATAACTAAGATTCTTTAATTGTTTTTATATTAATAAATACAAAATGAACACATGTTACTTAATAATTTAGATTTTTCAATTTTTTTAATTTCTTTTAGATCAATCAATTGGTCCAATTATTACTGTTTCATTTTGATCGATCAAAGTAACATGTTAAAAGAATCTCAGAAGAAGAGGGTGAAAAAAAAGTTAAGTGAGTTAATGAGCCAACCCGTTTAACCCACCAACCCGTGGTGGGTTGGGTCGGGTTCGAATTTTTTTTGGCTCGCTAATAAATGAGCCGGGTTGGGTTGACTCACTAAGGGGCCAACCCGTGATGAGTCGGGTCGGGTCGGGCCGGGTTACCCGTTTTGACAACTCTATACGAATGTCCCAAATTTCAAATGTATTAGTAGATTTCGAAATTCGGTTTAAGTAGTCTCATATTTTGAAATATGTTTCTAGAGTGTCTTGAATTTTGAAATCCAATTTAGGGTGTCCCTGATTTCAAAATGTAGTTTTACATTCTCTTCGATTTTGAAATTTGGTTTTGAAATCTCTCGGATTTCAAAATCCAATTTTGTTATCTCCTAGATTTCAAAATATAGTTAAGGAGTCTCCGGAACTTTGAAATCTTATTCTTTTCTTTTTTATTTTACTTAGTTGGTGTGTTTTGTTTTATGAATTTGTTGTTGATTTTCATTTTAGTTATTATTATTCAACAAGTGAGGTATTGTACGCTCATCTCATGTCGTAATCTAGTTTTGGTGAACTAGTCATGTGCGTTGGAGTACAGAAGACGACATATAGAGATAGTAATCGGTGGTGGTGACATGGCTTATCTAGATAAGAGTTTGGATTGACTATGTGCATTGTGTTGTGAAATGGCATGATGTTATGAGTTTATACCTTATTAGATTATCATATTATAATATTTTTATTATTATATATGTTTTTGGATGTAGATGCTACTAGCTCACCCTTACATTTATGATGATAGTTTCCACTTGCGATGATCATATTTTATACCAGAACAAATGATGTTGCAGAAGATATTGTTAATGATGATGTTGTGTAGATCAAGAGATGAGTAGAGTGTCAGAAAAGAGAAGGACTTATATCTCAAGCTAAGAGGAGACCAAATAAGATCCTAACAGTTTAAAGCATGTTTTTCAAATAAGTAAAGTATGACATAATATATTAATATAAATTAAGGTTTCATGTATTTATAAATTTAAAAATATGAAGATCTACTCTATGAAACAAAATAAGTAGAAAGGAAAGGAGAGGAAGACAAAAGAAAAAATATGAGAAAAATAAAGAAAGGATGAAAAGGAAGCAGCGAGAAAGAAAAGAATAATGAGAGCAAGCGGTGAGTTTCTAGGGTTTTAGGTGGAGTTTATATAGAAGAATAGAAGACCCACTCTATTAAATTATAAGTAAAACCTCTACCATTATTTAATTATTTTTATTATATAAAACCAGTAATTTAATTTCTTAAAACATGAAAATAGACATAAAATCATAATATTGTAGAATATGCATCATACTATATGAACAACTTGGTGAAATTGGTATAAATTAAACAAAATTCTACTTAATGAAAAAAATTCTCGATTTAGTCAAATAAATGTTTCATACTAAATTATATAGAGAGAGATGGAGACAATATAACAGCTTAATAAGTAGATTTAAATGGTTTGACAAAAAGATAATATGAAGTAATTGAGTGTAAAGACAATTAAAAATCAAATCGGTAATTAATTTTCAAGCATTTGTTATAATTTTAATTACTGATTTTGCTCAATTTTAATCCTCTCATTACTATATAAATTCACATTCTTGAATAAAAGTATCTCTTCTATAAAGATATATCTTTTGTTTTTTTTTTTCAATTCTTACTATAGCTTTCATATACCCACATTAGATTTAGTTTAAAAATTATAATAATTGTTGTAACATCTAACAAAGTTAACTTTAAAGAACTGGTCATGAGATTGCTTCCTCAGTCTACAATGCCTTCGGCCTCTCATTCGCAACCCACACTAGTCCAGCCTACTGAAGTTCACCCCACACATGTCCAGCCCATACCAGTCCAGATTCCAGTCCCCATCTGTCCAGCCAACTTCAGAGCCTTAAAACAATGAACAGGAAGACAATCATCAAGCTGAACATTATGACGACTATTAGATTTTATGACTTTGCACATTTCTTACATTATTATTACTTCTTTTCCTTCTAAGAACAATTTTATATTTAGTCCTATATTGGTTAGTGGAGATCTGTTTTGTTTATCAATTACAAAATTTTAGACATTAGACATTACATATATATATATATATATATATATATATATGTGTGTGTGTGTGTGTGTGTGTGTGTGTGTGTGTGTGTGTGTGTGTGTGTGTGTGTGTTTGCTTGGAATGTGTTTACATTGTTTGGAGTTTGCATTGATTGGAGTTGACTCCACTTGGTGAATGTTGGATGGTATTTTGAGTTGGATGTTGGTATTAAATCGTGCAGGTTTACTGGGGTATAAATTTTGCAAATTGCAGAGTGAATGTATTTTGCAAGTTACTGTTTTGAGTTGGATTATATAAAAAAGAAACTGTCAGGACTATAAAGACGACGTTACCGAAGGACTTATCCTTCGGTAATTATCCAAGTAGTGTCCTTTGGTTATTACCGAAGGATTTATCCTTCAGAAAATGCCGAAGGATTTATCCTTCAGAAAATGCCGAAGGATTTATCCTTCGGAAAATGCCAAAAGATTTATCCAACAATAGAATCCGTCAGTAATAAAATCCGACAATGATTTTTCCAACGGAATGGAGGCTATCGATAAACTGTCGATAAAATGGATTTCCGACAGAATATAGCATTCAACGACAGACATTGGCCACCGATAATACGATCAATTGTTGTAGTGGATTAGAATCCAATATTATCTTATGTATGCACTTAATTTACAATTATATTAATTTTGAAAATTATAACAACTTAAAATATTTTAACTTATATAAACAATTTAAAATGACTTAAGTTTAAATTAAAATAATATTAAAATTTTCACATGAAAATTAAAATAAGGGTGTTTTAAATAGTAACAGTAAGTAAATTTCTTAAAACGTAAAAAATAGACATAAAAATCATAATATTGTAGAATATGCATCATAATATATGAAAAACTTTGGTAAAATTGGTATAAATTAAATAAAATTTGACTTAATTTTGTTCATCTCGTTACTATCTAAATTCACATTCTTGAATAAAAGTATCTCTTCTAAAAAGATATATCTTTTATTTTTTTTTTCAATCCTTCCTATAATTTTTATATATCCACATTAGATTTCGTTTATAAAATTATAATAATTGTTGTAACATCTAACGAAATTTGAATTAAATATTACCTTATGTATGCACTATATTACAATTATATTAGTTTTGAAAATTATATCAACTTAAAAGATTTTAACTTATATAAACAATTTTAATAAATTAAAATAATATTACAATTTTCTCATGAAAATTAAAATAAGGGTGTTTTAAACAATAACAGTAAGTCAATTTCTTAAAACGTCAAAATAGACATAAGATTATAATATTGTAGAATATGCATCATAATATACGAACAATTTCGTTAAATTGGTATAAAGTAAATAAAATTTTACTTAATTTTATTCAATTTTTTTCATCTCATTGTTATGTAAATTCACATTCTTGAATAAAAAGTATCTCTTCTAAAAAGATATATCTTGTATTTTATTTTTCAATCCTTCCTATAACTTTTATATACCCACATTAGATTTAGTTTATAAATTATAATAATTGTTGTAACATCTAACAAAATTTAGAATCCAATATTATCTTATGCTATGCATATACTATATTACAATTATATTAATTTTGAAAATTATAACAACTTAACATATTGTAACTTATATAAAAAATTTAAAATGACTTAAGTTTAATTTTTAGTAATAATAAATTTTCTCTCAATAGGATGTAAAATCTAGGATGTATGACTTTAGTAATCATTGAATTAATCTATTAGAAATAATAAATTTTATAAATTTCTATTTCTTAAAATAAATAATATTTATAATTTTATAATTTTTTTAATTTTTAAGTAAAAACTTTGATGACAAATGTATATAAAAGAAAAGTAATAACGAAAATTAAATTTCAATTGACTAAAATTGTTAATCAGAATAGAAAATTAACGAAAGAACTTTCCGAAAACAAAATTAGTTGAAGGCAAATCAACTAAATTCTGATATTAATAGACACATTATAAGTTATAGACAAATTTTGAGGCAAATTCAATTAGGGTTATGTGTGTGAGTTGACCTAGTTTATGAACCTGTTGTGCTGGTCGATCGTGGCGTTAAATAAAATTTATTTTTAACCTTAACGTAATTTGTATGGGTTTATCAACTTAAGTATAGTAGATTAAAAGAAAATATTTATCATGTATTCATCTTCAACAACAAAAAAAAAGTGTATAATGTTATGTAAATAAGATGTATTGTTGTTTTGTATTACAAATACTTATAAATTATTAACAATAATAGAAATATAGCTAAGAAAATAATACAATTAATTAATAATGTTTCTTAGTTGAAGGCATTTAAAATTGACCCATAATCTCTTTTATGAGAATACATTGAATTGTGTGGCAATGGATATCCAATGAATTTACCTATACAACATATTCAACCATGCATTTACTTTCCTCAACAGAGACTAACATGAACACATTAATGTAACATTGAGATGCTGAATTTGAATCTCAACATTGCATGCCTGCCATTTGTATTCACTCACTATAATTCATTATCATTGCCTTTGTTGTTGACGTTGATTATTCGAACAAACTAGAATTGTTTGAAACTAGAAGACTGTGAGACAGCAATGCATTGATGCTTTTGTTGTGTGCCTATTTTGTCTTGTTATCTGTTCGAACACAATAATTTACAGTTTTATACTCAAATCACATCTATAAATATAGGAAAATGATATTTTGACACTGTACACGTGTCAAAATGTAATTGGATAATTTCAAATTAAAAAAAATTGAGATAAGGGCATATTTCGAAGAAAAAAATCAAAATTCTTTTTTAATTTGAAATCATCTAATCACATTTTGACACGTGTGCCGTGTCAAAATGGTGTCAAAAAATTAATGTCAAAATATCATTTTCTATAAATATATTGCAGCCATTGTTGCATCAGATTTCAGATCCAATCTTGAAGGAGAGTGTGCTCTTAGATGATGTTTCAATCAAATTGATGTTAGAAGAATTTACATTCTAACTCACATTGTTAAGTGTGAATTCAATTAATTGCATTGTGATATTAGTGCATTAAAGGACATTTATACATTAATCCATTTGAGAGTGTAATATATCATTAATTAATTAACACAAGCATGTAACTTAACGTATTAACTACAAAGAAAAACTTAATCAATTTAAATATTAATAATATTGTAAAGTGAGTTTCTCATATATACTAAACAATGTTAAAAAATAAATTTGGTAAATAATATGATGATAATGCAACTAAGTTGTTATCTCCTCCACAGTATTGCATTCCTTCCTACTTATTTGCATAATACAAGTATATGAAATTAGCTATTGTATTTTCTTTTTTTCAAATGAATAAATAAAATAATGCTAAATTTGACATACATAAAAAATGTATATTTTTTTATCTGATATTATGCTGCTAATGAAATATACATTTGATCCCGTTAAGTTTTTATTCGTTGAATAATTTATTAATATTATTATGACAAATACACTTATCTATTTTTAATACGTGATATTTGTCTAATAACTTTTGTTTAATATTTTTTACAAAAACAATATATATATATATATATATATATATATATATATATATATATATATATATATATATATATATATATATATATATATATATATATATTTTGTGTTGCATTCAATTTGGATGCTAACATGATGAGGTTTTTTACATTATGTATTGTCTTGTGAAAAATCGAATATTTCACTTAATTAGTAGTATAATTCTTTGATTTTAGATATAATATAAATTTTTATATGCATTAGTGAAGATTATAATAATCTTAATTATTTTAATAATTTTTTTTTATATTTCATTCATAGTATCGGTTGAAATATTTTGATTTATAAAATATCATATATTAATCAGATATATTAAAATTTAATTACGTAAAACATGTGACTAATGGTTTGTACTCGTTTTATAAAATATATTATTAAATTTAACTTTAATATTAGTTATAATAAATTTTCATCCTGTCACACTAGAATTTCAAATACTACAAAAAGACAACCCATTAGTTACATATTTAGATTCAATTAATTATCAAATCTTAAATTTGATTAATAATAAAATCTAGATAATAAATCAGAAGATATTTCTAACAATACACCACATGCATTATTATAAAAAAAACTATTAAATAAATTAAAATAGTTATTAAATCTCAATCATCAATGTATGTGACCGACCATAGTTAATAGACTTGAATAACAAGGAAAAATGAAAATAAAGTACACTTTTAAATCAATCAACTAATCCTTGCAACTTAATATACTAATTACACAAAAACAATTTATTCAGTTCACAATTTTGAATTACAAGAAATGTTAAAAATTAATTTTGATGGCTGACTTTGGATTAGAATGCAAAACAGCAAAAAAAAAATAATTTTCTATGAAATTCAAATTATTTTAAAGCTAACGTATTATTACAACTTACAAGTTATCAGCTAACATTAGAAAAAACAAAATATATATATATATATATATCCTCGAAAATGTCAAAATTTTATGATATGAAGTGTCAAAAATATTTACTTAAAATTTCTTTAAATTTAAATTATTGATATGATTGAAAATATATATGCTCAAGTTGTTCTTTAACTCATTTATGTATCACACATTACAAAAATTTAGATTTTTATTAGAGATTATTTTGTTTTTTCGACAGTTTTAACTCTTGAAAAGTATGTTATTTGGGATTAGAAAACCTTCTGAAAAATTCTGAGAAAAACATTTAGAAAAAATTGCGTCACTTATAATGAAATTTTGTTAAAACTGTCGAGATTAGGAAGGTTTGCTGAAACTAATGGAATTAGGGGAAATTTTATTAAAACCGCCTAAATTAATAGAAGTTTTTGTTAAAACTGTCAGGTTGAAAACGCCCAAATGTGTATAATTTTTTTTTTAATTTTTAATTGTAATAAAATGAGATTATGATAAAATTAGTTTTATTAACCATACAAACAATGAAATAATATGAACTACAACTAATTATTATATATAAAATAAACTATATTATTTAACATATTAATATGTTCATACAATTAATTATTCATATATTAAAAAAAATTTCAACACTAAATTAAAATACGACTAAAATGTTTATTATATTACTAAAAAAGAAACAATGTGAATATTATTTTTTTTTACTTTCATGGTTTGTCATACTCCCTTGATCATCATAAATCTGACAAGATTTGCTTGCTTCATATTTTCACCAACGAATAATTCCTCTGCGTCATATCTTACGATATCATCTAACTCTTCCTTCCTGCGTCAAACCTTAGGATATCTCATCCAACTCTTCCTATTCACAATAAATTATTAATAGTTACTATCAAAACTTCATAAATACTAATTTTTAATACACATGTAGAATGATATTTGTCTGTGATATTGTATTATATTATTTAGTTATTACTAATATAATTTATTGATAATTAAATATTATATAATAAATATTACTTTTTTTTTTAATTTTATTTAATAAATTTTATAATAGCATTTGAATTATTTACATTATTTAACATTTTTTCAATGTTAATAAAAAAATATATTTGAAACTTTAAATAAAATTTAAAAATTAATTAAAAAACTAAATTTATATTGTTTTAAATATGAGAGATTAAATTAATTTAAAATTAAAAAAATAATAATTTCAATTTTACAATTAAGAAACCAAAATTATGTTTAACTTAATTTAATATATTATTTCTAACACTTTGCACAATGTTGCATGTTTTAAAACAGGTAGATCTGAGGAGCAATGTAATTTTTTATGCTAACCTGTAATGTTTTTGTTGTGAAAGATAAAATCCTTTATTTGATTAGCAACCGCCATTGATGTTTTTGATGCATGCATTTGTATCTCATCTTACCTGATAGCAAAATAACAGAAGATTACATAATAAGAAATATAATTTGTGAATAAGATCTTTCTGCCACAGCTCATTATATAAACTAAAACAATATCTAAAAAAATTTAAGTTCTAAATAGATGAAGGGATTTGTTAATGTAGTTAGATATAAATGTTAAAAAAAATTGTTAAAAATAAACATAATACTTACTACTAAATGAAAAAACAAAATCTTAAAAGTGGTTATGTATGTAAAAATATATTCAGAATATATAAATACATAAACTAGATCCATGTTTTTCAAACAGATACCAGTAACATACTATGAGATAAGTAAATTATGGTTTAATATAAATGTAACATTTTTTCTAATTATCTTAAAGAAAAAAAACATTCTCGTATTTTATGAGAGCTTACCGTCTGACATAGAAGCTTTCAGTTTTTAAGGCTTTCAACCAAAATATGAGAGAAAAAGAAGAAAGATTGAGAAAAAGGAAAGACAGAGAGAAGCGGAGGGAATGAGACATGAGCTTTTAGGTTTTACATTACCTTTATATAGTCGAACATGGGTCGGGTCGGTTAGATTATGTGTGTAGTTATAAAAGTTTTATTATTATTTAATAATTTTTGTTAAATAAAATTAATAACTTAATTTTCTTAAAAACTAAAATAAATATAAAATCATGATCTTGTACAATATGCATCATAATATATGAACAACCTTCAAGAGATTATTTATTATTAATAAATTAATTATCTAAATTTTTATAAAAATAATTTTTGTATTTGTAAAACACTACAAAAAAATTTAAATAACAATCAATTTTAGAAATAGAAAATAATTAGTCACCATGTAAATTAATATAAATACTAATTTAAAAATTAAAAATAACTTATCTCTACAATAAAAAATAATAATTAATAACCAATTATATTTGATTTCTATATTAATTATCAAGGTTTGGAGTATCAAAAGTATCTAAATTTTTCATTAGTTATAATTTTCTATTTATAATAGTGACTACTTTAAAGACTATTAATTATTAGTTTATAAATTAATATTTAAATTAATCAATATGATAACCAATTATTTTTTGTCTTAAAATTAATAACTATTTATAAGTTCTTTTTACAATGAAATAAATTATAAGTTTTAAAATTGTTAGTTAAAGTGATACACATCAATATATTATATATTTATTTGTACTAAATAAGGATAAATCTGCTATTATTTAATAATAATTCAAACTAAAAATATTAATGAATAAATGTATGACTTCTATAATAAAAAATCTTTGTTTTAACATTTGGTGTATTTTTTTATATAAACAATAGATTCGCTATTAATCGTCTAATACACTATAATCGTCTTATGTAATAATAATTATTAGATAAAATTAAGCTAAGTAAAGTTAACTTTCAACAAATTCATCTAACAACTCGTCCTTAACACTTATTTATATTTGCATAAATGGTTAGAAGCATAAAAAAAAGAGTTTAAAAAGACTTAGACTAATATACAATACCAATAATTATTTAAAATGATAATAATAAAAGGTAAAATATTTATCTTTTTTAAGATTATTTAATAAACTTTTAATTATTTAAAAAGAATAAAAATATCAATAAAAAACCAAATGTTTATCTTTCCTACAATTACTTAATAAACTTCTAATTATTTTAAAAAAATAATAATAATAAACCTAATAAAAACACGATAATTTCAATTATCACTTAATTAATAATAGATTAAATAAAACAAAAACAAAAAAATCCAAAATTCTAGTGTTTTGATGGATTGATCAGTTGAATCTTGTTTCCTAGTCAAATAACTAAATTGATATCCAATTTAAGTTACAATTTATTTTTAAATCAATTCTAGTGTATAAGATGCCATTTAGATCATTTGGGTGAGTATTTAAGTGCAACCAAATTAGAAAAATATAGTTGTTGTCAAAATTTAACAAGAATAATTGATTATCATTTGATAATCGATTATTTCAATAAGAAAGTTATCTTGTATGAATTTTCTTTGGAAAAATCGATTTTCAGGTATAATTGATTATTTCTAAAAAATGTTGGATACTCTATATGCAGATTTGATTTCTTTTGTTTTTTTTTTCTTTTGTTATTTATGAATGGAAATATTTTTAATACTTTAATGATTGTTTGATAATATATATTGAATATTATGATGGTTTATCCATGAAGTTATATATGTATAGTTTGTTATAGTTTAATTAAATTTTTTATAGTTATAATGTAAAACCTGTTATAAATAAGTATATATATATATATATATATATATATATATATATATATATATATATTCTGTTCAGAATTATATATATAAAACTTGATTTAGAGTCATGTTTTCAATAACTTTAAAGATTTTTTTATATATTTTTTCTAAATTAAATTTTTCTAATAATTGATTAAATGTATGATGGGGATAATTATGAAAGTGATTCATGATGTTTGAATGCAAAATGCAAGGCATGTATATTGTGAAACTAATACTTAGACGTAAACAGTGTCTCATCTTGTCTAACGAAAATAATTGACACATTATATTGTTGAAAAGAGATATTAAAATATATATGTTACTTAAGTAAAAAAAAAAAAAACCTATAAATTCAATACTTTAAAGAAATACTGAAGTGTAACCCTCCTTTTGTCTTTACACACACATATTTTCAATTATTAAATGTAAACAATGATCTGATACATTAATTAAAAATTTATTTTTAAATAAATTAACATAAAGCATTAATGTAACATTGAGATGCTCAATTGGGTTATTAGTCCTAGACTGTAAAATACAAAAGATTAAAGCTGTTTTAATTACAGTGAGTTTGATTGGTACAACCATGGTTATGGATGAATTGAAGTTTAATCTGATATACAAAAATGTATCAAATGTATTGAAGGGAATCCCAACAAGAGTTTTTGAAAATGAAGGAAAAAACATTCACGGAAGCATAAACTAAAGGCAGCAGAAATAAATTCACACGTCTAAGATAGAAGAGCATACCTCTGAGATTAAACTTCAGCAAAATGTTTATCAGCAAGATATGTTTTGTTGAAAGAAAATATGAAAATCGATGAAAATTCTAAGTGTATTTATAGGCACCAAGTAACCACAAAACACTTTTGAAAACCACAGAGAAATAACAGTGGTATAGATTTTAAGATAATTTCCTTCAAATTAAAGTTATTTACAGCTGTTGTATTTAGCTTTTGGAAAAACTTCTTTTAACAACACTTTTTTAATAATTTTTTGATAACGCATACGTGATAGCTTGTGATTGGTCCGTTTTAAATATTTTTTAAACATAAATTCAAATAGACGAATAAAATAATGACACGTGTTCCGTTATAAAAAAAATTGTCAAAAAATATTGTCAAAATATAATTGTCCTGGGCTTTTTTGTATAAAACGTTAGAAGCACAGTACTGAATTTGAATCTCAATATTGCATGGCTGCCATTTGTATTCACTCTCTATAGAAAAGGACAATATTTTTTAATTATTTCCAGAAGACAGTGTCTGATGAGATAGCAATGCATTATTGATGCTTTTGTTGCGTCCCAATTTTCTCAATAAAACATAAAACGTTACAAACACATAATAAATCACATCTATAATATTGTTATTATTAATTTAATTAAATATAAACTATTACACGTCATCTTGCAAGCAAATAAGAACCGAATACATTGAAATTGTTAGATACATATAAATACATTGTAGCCATTGAGTTCTTTGAATGAACATATAAACGACATAATTGTTGTTGAAGCTGAAGGCAGCATGTTGCATCAGCTTTCAGATCCAATCTTGAAGGAGAGTGTGCTCTTAGATGATGTTTCAATCAAATTGCTGTCAGAATTTACATTCTAACTCACCTTGTTAATTGCATTCTAATATTAGTTCATTAAAGGACATTCATGCATTAATCCATTTGAGAGTCTAATATATCATTATTTCAAGTTTTGTTATTCTGGAAACCTATTCTATTCATGCCTACATTTATTATGTTTATTGATATTTTATGTTATGTTGTTTGATGTATTTTGATTAATGATTACAAGCACACATTGCATATATTAAATAGATATCATGACTAACTAAATCTAAACTATCTAAAGTTTTACAATAATTTAAATTCCTAATGGGTTTTGCTTCTAATTTTGTAAAATATACTATAAAAGGATTAACTTTTAAGCATTTCACTAGTAATAATAGATTTTCATCCTTTCCTATAGGATTTTCAAAATTTCAAATACAATTCATTAATCAGGTAATTGGATCCAATTAATTATTGAATAAATTCAATTAATAAGGACTGATATATGTAATAATACATGTAACTATGAATAATAATATCTAGCAAAATCCATAATATTAATATAAAAAAATATTAAATTGATAAAAATGATTATCAAATTTCATTAAGTAGCTATAAACATAGGTTGCAAGAACAATAAGAACAAGTTACATGATCAGATTAATTAACACATGCATGTAACTTAATCTATTAACTACATAGAAAAACTTAATCAATTCACAATATTAAACAAGTGAGTTTCTCATATATATTAAGCAATATTAAAAAATAACTTTGGTGAATAATATGATGATAATTAGTTGTTATCTTCTCCACAATATTGCATCTCTTCTTATCTATTTGCACAATAACACGGAGTTTTTATAAGTATATGAAATTAGCTATTTTATTTTTTTTTCATATTTATAAATAAGATAGTGCCAATTTGATATACATCAAATACATATGGAATTTTCTTATATGATATTATGCTCCTAATGAAATATACACTAGTACAAAAATCATATTTTATGACATACAAAAACTGAGTTATGAAGTAAGTTATAATAGGTCTACACATTTTATGACGTACCAAAATCTAATAAATTATGATAAAAAAAGAAATAACTCTAATATCAATTCGAAACAATTTTTTCCAATATTCATATAATAAAATGGATTTATTTTAAAAATTGCATCATAACATGTTAAGGCTATCATGACGTAAATTTTTGCTACGTCAAAAAATGTATAGACCTATTATAACGTACAAAATTATGTATTTCATAAATCATTTTTATAAGTCATAAAATATTATTTTTGTACTAGTGATACATTTGACCTTTCACAGCAAAAAAAACATTACATATCATTGAAAATCTCATTACCTTATTATATTAGCATCTAAGTCACTAAAAGAGATAATGAAATGTTTATTTTATAACGGTTAAGTTTGAATTCTTTGAATAATTTATTAATATTATTATGACAAATACACTTATTTCTTTTTAAGTGATATATGTCTAGTAACGTTTGTTTAATATTTCTTACAAAAGTGTTTATATATATTTTTCCTTACTTAGATTATTGTGTTGCATTAAACTTGAATGCTAATATGATAAATTTTTCTACCTTACGTATTGTTTTTACTGTGAAAGATCGAATATTCACTTCATTAGCAGTATAATTCTCTAATTTTAAATATAATATAATTTTTTATATGCAATAGTGAAGATTTATAATCATCTTGATCATTTTAATAATTTTTGTTGATATTTCATTTTATGGTATCGGTTGCAATATTTTAATTTATAAAATTTCATATATTAATCAGATATATTAAAATTGAATTATGTAAAATGTGACTAATGAGGTATACTCATAGTTTTATAAAGTATATTATGAAACGATGAAACTTTAACTTCTATATTAGTTATGATTGATTTTCATCTAGAATGTCAAATACTTCAAAAGACAATCAATTAAATACATATTTAGATTCAATTAATTATCAATCCTTAAATTTGATTAATAATAAAATCTAATCAATACATGTGACATTAAGTCAAAATATTTCCACCACATATATTAATATAAAAAAAACTATTAAATAAATTAAAATAGTTATCGAATCTCAACAACCAATGCATATGTGATGCATATGTGACCATAGTTAATAGATCGGAATAACAAGGAAAATGAAAATAAAGTACAGTGTCAAATAAAATAATCCATGCAATTTAATATACTAATTACACAAAACAATTTATTCAGTTCGCAATATTGAATTCCAAAAAATGTTAAAAAATAATTTTGATAAACAAAATGGTAATAATAGTACCTCATTATATTCTTGTTTTCTTCATCTGTTTCTCAACAATGATGTTTCATTGATTATATGTCTGCAAAATAACATGGTTTTAAAGAATGGGATAACAGTAAATAAATATGATTTGGAAATAAATATCAGTTTAAAGCGAGTTTCAAAATAATGATCTAATATATTAATATAAATTAAGGTTTCAAAGTGTTTATAAATTTAACAGAATTTCATTTTAATTATGTGGAAAGAAATAAAAAAAATAAACTCTTAGTTGTTTAGAGAGAAGAAAAATACTGATAAGATTAAAGAAAATTTTGAAATATAATTATTTAAATATTTTACTTAATAATTTGACATAAAATATGAAAATATAAACAACTAACCGGCTGAGAAAGGAAGTTCCTGCAAAAAGAAAATGAAATAGAGACGGAAAAAATAAGCGCTGAGGGATATGAGGTTTCAACTTATTAGATTAAGTTTATATAGCCAAATATTATTTAATTATTTTTATTAAATAAGACCTGTAATTCATCCTATAACAATAACCGACTTTGGACAGTGTTGCATGTTTTTAAAACAGCTACATCTGAGGAACAATGTAGTTTTTATATGTTAACATGTAATGTTTTTGTTGTGAAAGATAACAACTTTTATTTGATTAGCAGCCGCAATTGATTTTTATGCATGCATTTGTTGGATTTCTTCTTACCTGAGAGCAAAATCACATAAGATTAAATAATAGAAAATATAATTTGTGAATAAGATCTTTCTGTCACAGCTGATTTTCATAATGTCTAAAAATTTTAAATTCTAAATTTCTTTTGTGAGATGAATAAATGAAGTGATTTGTTAATGTAGTTAGATATATATGTTGAAAAAATTGTTAAAAATAAACATAATTTACTAAATGAAAAATACCAAATCTTATAGAAGTACATAAAGTAGATCCATGTTTTTCAAACAGATACCAATAAAACATACACTAGTGGAAAAACGCTCTTTAATGTCACCACATAGACGTTGATTATTTGGTCCACTGACGTAAAACGATGATCGGTGGCATCTTCGTAATTAAGTAGGGCAACTAGACGTCGGGGCATGCTCTACCTGATGAGTGAAGAACAATAGGTCGGTGCTCCTAAAACGAGACGTCTAAAGGTTTGGCAGGTAAGGTGAATAGTCAACCAATTGATGTCAACATGACAACCACCGACGTCTAAAGGTCTCAGAGCTGATGAACAGTCGCGAGGTAGACGTCGGTTCGATCGCACCGACGTCTATAACCTGACAGGTAGTTGAGTGTCATTAATGGTCTGAGACAAAGACGTTGGGGCCTCCCTAACATATGTCTATAACCTGACAGTTAGGTGAAACTATAATGATTATGCTACAAACTAGACGTCGATTACCATGCAACCGACGACCATGTCCAAATAGACGTCAGTTGTGCACATACCTGATGTCTATAATCCGCGCCGATATTAATATTTAAATCATATAGACGTCCAATTAGTGAGAGCACCGACGTCTATAACCTTACAGACGTCTGTCGCGATAGCTAACCGACGTCTATAGTGGCATAAACTTCAGGAACGCGAACCCGCGAGCAGTTTCCACTATTCATCGTCTTCTTCGTCGAGATCTTTTCTCCGTTGCGCCATTAGAGGTTCGTTTTTTGTGTTTTTGACCGTTTAAAATTAGTTTTGCTCCGATTGAATTAGTCTTTGATGAAAAAGCTTTCATTTGAACCGATCATAATTTCATTTCGTTGCGTTTTGTTGCAGTTTCAAACGTCTTGTTGGGTTGCGTTTTGGACTGTTTTTGGACTGCTTTTCTTACCTATATTTGGGCGTGCACTACGACATCTATCTCATTTGGTTATATATAATCTGCTAAAAGGTTAGGTTGTTTCTTCAAAACTTAATTTGTATGCATATTATTGCCTTTTGTGTATGATGTTGACACTTTGAATTTGCATTTTATTGGTTTTTTTTGTATGATTTCATATTGACGTTTAGGTATGCATGTGTTTGCAAATTGTTAGTATATGCATGTGTTTGCAGATTGTTAGTATATGCATGAGATTAAGTTTAGTTGTGTTATTATAATTGACATGCATTAGTATGAAATCACTGAGTGAAACTTAGTTCCCGTTTGAAATTTAACAGAAACGATTAATCTTTTAATCATTTGTATTAAATTTTGAATTGTCCGATTGTCCAATTTTATATTGATGAACTATGTTACGAACATAGTATGGATCGAAGCTGGATGAATGCACGTCGCATCTCTGAAGAATATGAGAAGGGTGTTTTGGTGTTCTTGCAATATGTTAAAGAAAATGCAAAGTCTGTGAACGAGACATATTTTTGTCCTTGTGTTCATTGTCTTAATCAAATACGACAAGACTTGGGCAATTTGCATGATCATCTATTCATGTTCGACATAACGAGAACGTATACCGTTTGGACTTGGCATGGAGAAGTACTGGACCAACCTATGACGTCATGAGGAACAAATTATGTAGAAGAATGGATGATTGATCATTTAGAGGACATGATACGTGATGTTGGTGAAGATAACTTTAGAAGAGCTAATTTGTACGATTCTCTAATCAATGATTCTGAGCAACCGTTGTACCCAGGCTACACGAACTTTAAACGTTTATCTGCAACTTTGAAGTTGTTCAGTTTAAAAGCAAGGAACGGATGGACCGATAAAAGTTTCACGGAGTTTGTTGGAGTTGCTGAAGGACATGCTTCTAGAAAATAATACTCTTCCTATTCGAAATTACGAGGTCAACAAAGTTTTATGTCCAATGGGTCTTGAATATCAGAAGATACATGCTTGCCCCAATAATTGTGTTTTGTACATCAAGGAGTTTGATTCACTAAAGTACTGTCCAACATGTGGTTTAAGCCATTTTAGAAAGAAATCTGACAAAAACACTGGTGAAGAAGGTAATGATGGTGCACCTAGTAAGGTCATGTGGTATTTGCCTACAATACCTAGGTTCAAACGTATGTTCTCTGTTAAGGAGGATGCAAAGAACCTTAAATGGCACGTTTTAGGAAGAAAGTGCGATAATCTACTTCGACACCTAACAGACTCACCACAGTGAAAGAAGATCGATGAAACAGTTCCAGAATTTGGTGCAGATCCAAGAAACTTATGACTTGCACTTGCAACTGATGGCATGAATTCGTACGGAAACTTAAGTAGCAAACACAGTTCATGGCCAGTTATGTTGATAATATACAATCTTTTTCCTTTGTTGTGCATGAAGAGAAAATATTATAAATAATTATTTTAGTTTTAAAAAATATTAATATAGAAAAAAGATTAGAAAAAAAAAGGTTTAAAATAAAACAGTCACTTAAAAAATAAAACTGGTAAATAAATTATTTTAATTTTAAAAAAATATTACTTATTAAAAGGTAAAATTGAAAAATAAAATATAAAGACGTATGTATCATTTTTATATAATGATATCAATTATATTATCATTATTAGTTAAAATAAATAAACTTAATTATAGAAATAATAATTTCTTAATATTAAAAACAATATTTTTCAATAATTATATTCTGGCCTGTTTTCTACAAATTGTTTTCATGGGTTTTGGAATTCTAACTTTTTAGACTTATTTTTCTAGCGCAACAAAAATACTATTTCCTTTTTATTATTTCGTTCGATGAGCAACGATACTGATCTTGATCATTGTTTTTGTTTGGTATTTTTAATATTTTCAGTTTAACAAAAATAATCGTCATTTTTTTAAGGTAAAAATATAGTCACCATATTTGAAAAGCTTGCATTTTAAGTTTGCTCAACTTAATTTACTTGTTAAGAACATGCCAACTTTTACACTTAGAAATTGAATAAATTAGAAATTTTAACCTTTTTATTTCATTTTATTGAAATTTAAATTAATGTGAAAGAAGATAGAAATAAAAAACACATTCAACAAAAAAGTTTTTTTTTTCATAATTTTGACATCTAATTGAACATTTAAATTGAAAATATCCTGAGTTATTAGAAGCCCTTTTATCATATTTAATGAATCTTTAATCTTGTTTTATATTACTATAAAAAGAATTTATATGAAAAGATTTTATGCCTAAATTACTGAATATATCAACTCACCCACTCTTCTTAATCATACACCATGTAGAGTTAAATTCTACATTAGTGGAATTTTAGAAAATTATTGAAAATTTGAATAAAAGTTTTCAATTGTGATTAAAAATTTTATTTATAAAAAAATTATTAAATAATAACTAATTTTAGTGATAAAAAATAATTAATAACTATAATGATAGGTTTATAAACTAAAAATTATTAATAATTAAAATAGTTTCAAAATATTATAATTACTATCTAAATTTATAGTTAAAATATCTAATTAATTATTATCAGTAATTATTAAAATTTTGACTATCAAAAGAAATAATCTTTAATTGAGAAATTAATTTTTAAGTTAATCTTTTAGGATACTTTTAGTTATTAAAATTGATTATTATTTAAGAATTTTTTTTATAGGTAAATAATAATCACAGTTATGCTAACTTAAAATTGCATTTAAAATTTTGTTCTTAAATCAATCAGAACATCAATTTTGTTATATTTCTAGTTTATCAAGCACTTTCACTTTAATCATCTTCTTCACCATTCTATTTCACTCTACTTTTTTTTTTATCCATTCACACAACTCACTAGACATGGATATGCCTCTAGACATAGTTGTAACCTATGTTTATTTATAAGTGATGTTGCAAACATATAAAAACCACATAAGTTCTTTCACAAAATTTCTTTATCTTCTTTGCTCTCCTTTTCTTCGCCTAGTCTTTGAAACTCGTGCCATCTAAACATAGAATTGAGTATTTGTTTGCTGGTGATGTAGTCACCAAAATTCAGAATCCAATGTGTATCTCCATATCTGATATTGGTCATCGAATTTTTTACAGTCCAGTTACTTTTTTTCGAATACATACTCGGTTCTAAAATCTCAATGATACACCACTAAGAAACAAACACTAAATTCTATATTTTGATTCACTAATACATTTTTTTACTAAATCAGGTTGACATTACATAATCCAAAGAACAATATCGAATTTCAAGATCCCGTTTACATAATTTCGAGGACAAAATGGGAAGGATAACAAAAGTTGAACATCCATGAAGAAAACATGGGTGTGTAAGAAGAAGCCCCCTTTAACTCAACAAGAAAATTTTTCATACTGAGACTTTCAACACACATCCCTCATGCCGAAGTATATACGTCTCGAGCATGGGACTAGACATTTATGGGTGGCCCAATAGCGGGTGGAACAATATGCCCAATAAACAACAAATATCGTTAGGATAAGATTTTAACAAGGCTCTGATACCATATTAAGAAGTGAGTTTTTCTAGGTCTTTCATTTCAAATTGAGCTGCCAATTTATCTTCTAATGCAAAATTTTATGTTTCATCATCTCTTACAATAATCATATCATTCACATAGACAAGCAATAGAGTGAGTTTACCTGTAGAAGAATGCTTTATGAATAGAGTATGATCTCCTTGGCTTTGCCTGTATCCCAAGGATACCATTGGTTTTGTAAATCTTTCAAACCATGCTCTAAGGGATTGCTTAAGACCATACAATGCTTTCTTCAGGAGGCATAACTTGTTTCTTTCATTTTTCACTTCAAAATTTGGGGGAATCTCCATGTACACTTCCTCGTCTAGATTTCCATGAAGAAAGACATTTTTCACATCTAGCTGGTGTAAGTCCCATCCAAAATAGGCAGCCAAAGCGAGAATAACTTGAACTATATGAATCTTTGGCACTAGGGCAAATGTCTCCTTATAGTCAATCCCATATGTTTGGGTATATCCTTTTGCCACTAATCTAGCTTTATATATTTCTATTGTCCCATCTGCCTTATGTTTCACTATGAATATTCATCTACACCTTACTACCTTCTTGTCTCTTGGCTTATCAACAATCTCCCAAGTTGAATTTCTTTCTAATGCATTCATCTCTTCTTTCATGGCTTGATTCCAATGTTCAAGTTTCATGGCCTCCTAGATTGAGGTAGGAATTTATGTGGCATTAATGGCATCAATAAAACTTTTGTGCTTATCAAAGAGATTGTTAGTGCAAACATACTGATAAATATGATATTTAGCACATGATCTTCTTCCCTTTCACAATGCAGTAGGTAAATCCTCGGTAATACTTAACTCCTCCTCATTGATATCTTCAGGGATCCTCACCTTCGGATTAGACAATTTTTCTTGCTCGAGAGTCGAAGTGGATTGTTATCTTCTTTCATATTTTTAGCCAAAAAATATGTCTTCTTCCTCTTTTTCCTCACTATGGACTATGGTAGCTTCATTGCTCAGGTCTTGGGCATCCTGCAAAGACAAACATGGTGATGATAAGAAGGAGAGTTCATCCACTTCAAGTGCTTTCTCCCCCTGAAGTGGTGGACTGACATAAAAGGATTGTGTTTCATGAAAGGTGACATCCATGGAGATAAAGATGCGACAACTCTAAGGATGATAACATTTGTACGCTTTTTTATTAGAAGGATACCCAATAAAGACACATTTAAGAGCTCTGGGATCTAATTTACCACGATGAGGATGATGAGAGTGAACAAAAACAACACATCCAAAGACTCAACTAGGTAGACTTATTATTAGGAAAGAAGAAGGAACAAAAGACAATAGAGACTCTATAAGACTAATGTCGTTTAAGATACGAGGGGGTAACCTGTTGATGAGATCTGTGGTAGTTAACACAACTTTTCTCCAGTAATTTTTGGAACAGACATTTGAAAAAGAAGAGTTTGTTACTTCAAGAAGATGACGATTCTTTCTTTCAGCAACCCCATTTTGTTAAGGGGTGTTAACACAGGTTAGTTAATGAACAATACCATTATGAGACAAAAAATTGAGAAATTCATGATTCACATATTCAGTACCATTATCAGACCTAATTCTTTTGATATTTTTTCCAAATTGATTTTGGATAAGACGAAAAAAATTAACAAAAATTTGAAAAACTTCGGATTTGTTTTTCATAAGGTATGTCCACGTGACACCGGTACAATCGTCAATAAAGATAACAAACCATTTGGCTCCAGAAATAGAATTTATGACAGGACCCCAAACATCAGAATAAATTAAATCAAATGGAGAAATACTCTTTTTATTACTAATAGGATAAGATGCACGATGATGTTTTGACAATGGACAAATATCACAATTAAAAGACTCATTAGACTCCTTGGTAAACAAATGGGGAAACAAGGACTTGATAAGACTAAATGAAGGATGTCCAAGCCTTTGATGATGTAACCATATTTAGGATTTTGCCCACGTCTCAGATGTAGCTTGTTGACTTATGATTTGTGTGTTGTTTTGGTCATCAAACTCTAAAATATACAACCCACTTTGCTCTTTAGCAGTTAAAATTTTCTTCCCCGTGGCAAGGTCCTGAAAAACACAATAAGTTGGAAAAATGTTACTGAATAATTTAAATCCTTTTTGAGTTTTCACACAAAGATAAGACTATTAGCTAATTGAGGAACATGTAAAACATCCTTCAATATAATAGATGAGTTCAAACATATATTCCCAGAGTCGCATACAGGAATACCCTGACCATTCATAATTGTAATAAGTTGTTTTTTATTTCTTTTTCCATATGAGTTGAAAGACCCACTAAAAGATGTCGTACGATCAGTTGCACCTGAATCAAGGATCCAAATACCTTGAGACACATGACCAACAGTACAGAGACAAATCTTACCTTTTATGGATAGAGTACATGATCCAGAGGGCTTACTCATTGATTCAACCATTGCTTTCAAGCGCTCAAGTTTCCCCTTATAAGTTTTCATATCAAGATCTGGTGGTGGTGGATTAGACTCATCTTTGAGTACACCCTTTTTTGTTTCCCATGCGCTTGAGAACATTCTATCTTCCATGAAGTTTGAAGCATGTTTCCTTGGTATGTCCAGATCTTTTACAATATGAAAAATAGTTCCTATAAAACGTCTTTCCCCTAGCATTTGTTCCCTTATGGACTCCCTTTCCAATTGTCATGGCAGAGCTTGTGTTGGAGATCCGTCCATTAAGCATGACAGTTCTCCGAGTTTCTTCTCCTCTTACCATAGAAAAAAAAAACTTCTCACAGGGATGATAATTTTTCTCTTTCAAAAATTTGAACCCGGATTGGGTCGTACTCATGATTCAGGTCCAGGAGAAATTTAAAGATTCTTTCACTTTCAATGAATTCCGCAAGAGCAACAGCATCTGTTTTACACACCTTTATTGTTTGGATCTGATTGAGTTCCATCCAAAGACCATTCAAGATTTCGTGATATTCTAATACAAAAAGAGAGCCCTGTTTTGTATTAAATATCTTGTTCTTGATGTCATAGTAAACAGCAAGATCCTATTTTTTAAAGAAAAAATACTTTGTAAATCATCCCATATTTCTTTTGCGGAAGAATGAAACATATAATTTCTCCTTATCTCAGGAATCATGGATTGCCACATCCAAGTCATATTTAGTGAATCTTCATTGTCCCAAATTCAAAATTTAGTGTCGTCTGGTCCTGGTCCTCCTCCATCTGTGTGATCAAGTTTTGAACGACCCTTGAGAACCCTTCGAACAAATTGGCTCTATTGTAAGTAATTCTGACCATCCAACCAACAGGTACTTCCTATATTTGGTAGGTCATTAGGTACCCCAAAGGAATACTTTTTACTTCAAACATCATGTACACAAGAAAAGGAGCAAAAACTTTAAACTCAAATCTACTCAAATATAGGCCAAACGGGTCGTAACCAACCCTAGGAACAAACTCAGGAGGCTCTGACGACTCTTCTGTGGCGATAGCAGCGAGTGGGTTACACCGAGAAAAAAAGGAGCAGAACTTAAAACTCAGATCTACTCAAATATAACCCAAACGAGTCATCACCGACTCTAGGAATAGACTCAGGAGGCACCGGTGAGCCTGTCTGTGGTGGCGACGACGAGTGGGTCTCGCTGGAGGTGGGCGCGTGGACTGCACGCGCCGACGACGGTGGCGGCTCCTCTCATAGAGCGACTTCCGGCGTTGTGATTGTCGATGTTGGTTGCACCTTTCTACCCTATCAACAACCCTAACCGGTGCGACGACGATAGCGACAGTGGTCGGACAGCGACGGCGGTGTGGCGGTTACAACGGAACGGAACCCCAAGATCAAGAGCTCTGACACTAAGTGGAAAATAAGACTTATTTTATTATTCTTAATCATGAAAAATACATTCTCATACCCTTTATTTGTAATAATTTAATTCTCCTTAAAAGGGAAATAGAAAAATTACGAAAACTAGAAAAATAAAGTAAAATAAAATATTATATATCTATTTCCTCTAATAGAAAGATTTAAAAGATATTATCCCAAATTAAAATAATATTACTTATTAAAAGGTAAAATTGAGTTTGGCTTAACACTCCAACTCTTTCCTACCATCCTTTTTCATTTCTCCTGCTTTCGCCAATGCAATCTTCTTTTTAACGGTACGTAAAAAAGAATAAGGCAAGTATCTACATCAAAAGATAAAGATATCAAGGACAAAGTTAAGAAAATAATCGTTACATATATAGGAAATCAAAATAAAGTCATCATAGTTGAATCATTAGTTACATATTTAGAATTAAAGAAATGCAATAAAAAAGACATTGGTAAGATAGAAACAAAAGATAAATTACATGTGGTCGCGAAGGAGAGTTGAAGCATATCATAATAACGACAAAACAAGGGTTTAATAAGAATAATTAACACAACATGTACCGTTTTTAAACACTTATTTCAAATTATGTAGTTTTCTTCTAATTTTTATTTTTTATTTGGCTTAATTGTTATAAAAAGAGGAAAAATATAAATGTGTTGTTCATATGAAAAATGATGATGTATATTTCAAAACTTTCATTTATTTATTTTACCAATTTATTTTAACCCTTTTCAGTAGTCTCTTTGATACAAAGAAAGTAAATGCACTCATCAGTGTATATAAAGCACTTCTTCTCCCTGAATCATGAAATTTTTGATTATCTGAGAGGGTTACTTTTATACTGCAAAGATTCCTTCCCTGAAACCTTCTCTTTTCTCATTAGAGAAAACTTTTCCTTGTTCTATATTGAAATTTGTTAAATCTTTGTATCTCTGCATTAAATTGTATTATACTTAGGTTATTTTTTAATCTGCTACTGCTCGTGATTTGATAAGAAAACATGAGACTGTTTTTTTTTGTTCATATGATATGTTACTTATAAAATAGAAATGCTAATTATATTACTTTTTTAAGAAAAAAAACAATTAAAAAAAGCACACCCATAAGTAGACATGGATTACAGATAGCTGACTTTGGATGAGAAAAATAATATTCTATAAAATTCAAATTATTTAAAGCTAAAATATTATTACAAGTTATCATGATAACAGTAAAAATAAAAAATATCCTCAAAAATATGATTAAAAAGTGTCAAAAATATACTCAAAATTTCTTTAAATTTAAATCATATAAGATATGATTGAAAGTAGATATGCTCAAGTTGCCTTTACTTACAGTTTAGGTATCACAATATTTATCTTTCTCATATCAAATTTTTCAATACACATGCAGGAATAAAATTTGTCTGTAATGTATTTAATTATTACTAATAGAATTTATTTGATAATAAAATACTATATAATAAGAATTTATCAATTATTTTTATAATAACATTTTAGTATATACTGTTTAACAATTTTTTTTCAATATTAATTGATAAAGAAATTTGAAACCTTAAATAAAATTAATAAAATTTAATTAAAAGAACTAAATTTATAAAATTTTAAAGATAAGATATTAAATTAATCTAAATTTAAAAAATTAATTTCGTATTTATAACTAAGAAAATAAAAATATATTTAACTTAATTTAATACATTATTTATGTGACTGTGCATAATGTTTCATGTTTCAAAACAGTTAGATCTGAAGAGGAATGTAGTTTTATATGCTAACCTGATGATTATGTAATGTTTTTACTGTGAAAATAAAATCTTTATTTAATTAGCAGTCGCCATTGATATTTGATGTTTGTTGGATCTCTTCTTAACTGATAGCAAAATCACCACAAGAAGATTATATAATAGAAAATATAATTTGTGAATAAGATCTTTTCTGTCACAGCTGATTGTATAAACTAACATAATGTCTAAAAAATGTCAAGTTCTAAATTTCTTAGATAGATAGACTATTTTACTTTCTTTTATGAGATGAATAAATGAAGTGATTTGTTAATGTAACTAAATATATATATTGAAAGAAATTGTTAAAAATAAACATAATGCTTACCACTAAATAAAAAAATAAATCTTATACAAGTACATTAGAAAACTTACAGTATTTTATACAAGTATATTTATAATAAGAACATGCTTATGCTTGTATTTTATGAAAATTTACTGTGTGACAGAAGAGCTTTCAGCTTTTAGGCTTCCAACCAAAATATGAAAATGAAGACATAAAGAAGAGAAGCGAAAGGAATGAGACGTGAGACTTTAGGGTTTTAGGTTACTTTTATATAGCCGAACATGAGGCCCACTCTCTTCCATTATATATGTAGTTCTAAAACTTTTTATCATTATTTAATTATTATTTTTAAATAAAATCATTATTTAATTTCTTAAAACATAAAAATAGATATAAAATCATAATCTCGTAGAATATAATCATAATATATGAACAACAGCATAAAATTAATATAAATTAAATAAAATTTTATTCAATAAGAAAATTATTAATTTAGTCAAATGTTTCATAATAAATTGAATATTTATTAATAAAATAGTATATATATATATATATATATATATAATATGATAGAAAAGAAAATAATATGATAACTTATCATTATATAACTAATTTTCATAGATTTATTATTATTTTAATTAGTGATTTTGTTCAGTTTTGTTCATTTTATTACTGTATAAATTCACATTTTACAATTGAATAAAAACATGTCTTCTAAAAAGATATATATTATTTAATTTTTCAACCCTATGTTTTATATTATAACATTGGAGTTTTATATGCTTATACAAATGATTGTATATTTGAATTTATATTTAAAAAAATATTTAAAATAGATCAATAATAAATTACTACATTTGCGTTGTTAAAAATTTATTAAAAAAATTTTGTTAAAAAAACTTTTTTCATAAATTTATAATACTATTCCTATATTAGTTGTATAAAATTAAGTGTGTGGTTTGTAATTGTTTTTAATTATTTTGCCCACTTTGTTACTCATAGTTGTAACACAAAGGATGCAAGGAGGAGTATAGGCGTCATAGCATATATTCTTATAATCTTTTATGTGATAGTCATTAATTGTGTTTTTTAATAATTGTGTTTTTTAATAAATATAAAGAATGATGCTTTTTATACCTGTTGTGATTCTAATCTCGAAATGACACTTTTCTAAACTAATTTCAAAACTGTTTATGTTTATATTAATTTTAAAACAATTATAAAAAACTTGCCTACACTAGTCCTTTCCATTATTTTCATGCCCAAATACCTATTATTTATTTAAATTATGATATTTTAACAATTTTTTTAATAATTTTTTGATAATATATCATTATTTTATTAGTTTGATTAACTTTAAAAAAGAAATTATTTGAAACGGATCCATCATAAACTATTAGTATGTTGTAAAAAAAAATTGTTAAAATTTTTTTTCTATCTCTTTAAGTCATGATAAGTATTTTAATCATACTATATAGAGGTTTGTATTCTCCTTTTTAGTTGTTTTCTTTAACAACAATACAAATATGAATTAAAAATCTTCGAAAAATATAAATTTCGTTATTTAGTTGAGGTATAATAAAAATCTTGGTAGCATTTATCATTATGTTTCCAAACATAATTCTACCTCTTTGACAATAAATAACCGACAACATTGCATCACCGACTAGAAAAAAAAATTGCATTTAACTAGTTAAACTTTGTAGGTGATAACAAAATTTCTTAAGTACACAGAAATTACTCACGAATTATCAACAACACAAAATTTGTAAATAATTAATGCATAGATAAATCAAATACAGATTATTGATTCGTGAGAAATAGATTTTAGTGAATAATTTATACGAATATTCGGCTGTAGTTAAATTTTTCACTACTACTTATTTCTAGATAATGTATGCACTTCAAACAACTCTAAAGAGAACAATAACAAAGATGATAAAGAAGAAAAGTGAAAATAGGATTCAGGAGCTTTGAACTTGATGAAAGAAAGAAGTTTTTTATTCAAATTAATTTATTTTGAAATAGAACACCAACATCTATATATAACTATAACCCTAAAGTAATGATTATAAAAGATCTCTATAATCTTCTACTAGTTTCTAACAACCTCCATAAAAACATTTAACCTTTGCTCTCGTTAGTTTAAATTTTAATTTCATGAATGATGTAAAGTAATTTGTTTTCTAATTCGGAAAGTTTCTTGGTTTTTATTTGTCAAATGGAAATTAAAGTTAATAAAGATTTAAGATTAAGCATGAAGTATAACTTTCTTATGTCATATATTAAACTTGCTTTATATATAAATATTACTTTTCTTCTTCTCCATTATATTTTTTGCAACTTCAAATTTATATTCAAATGTATGACAGGAAGATCTATAGTGAGTGTCTTGTGGTACTGAAAGACCTTCTCTATCTAAATTTCCAAACATTTTTATCACTTATTACTTTCAATTTTTTGTTTTTTTCTTTTACGTAAATGGACAAAATTCAGTAAATGGACAAAAATTTAAAAAATTACGCATTTGGACAAGTTGTGGAGAACCTAGACAACTTTAGTTGTGCCCTACCGGTAAGACTTAATATTTTATTTAATAGTTTATTGAAAAATTAAAAAATTCTTTTATTATTATGACTTAAATTTTCAAGCAAGATTTCAAATATTATATCCTATTAGCATGTTTAAGTATTAGTAAAATCTTTCAAATATAAACATATATAGCTAATAAACATTCATCTATGTGAAAATAAGTATTCTTTCCCGTTTTAATGATAAAAATCATAAATAATGTTAGTTATGAAATTACAAATTTACAATAATAGGTATGCATACAAACGTGAAGTTTGAATTCCAAAAACAGCACCAAATTTTCATAACAAATTGAGGCAAACTTTCATTAGGTTAGGTGAAGAAAAGTAGACTAATTGCACAAATGTCCAAATACTTGCAATTACCAACAGAAAGACAAATTAATAAAAAAACACAATCCTTAATTATTTCAATGAAATAGTATAAGTATCTTATCTCTTCTTGCAGGCAGATAATTCTCTTTTCATATCATTAATTTTTTTGATTTCTTCCTCAAAAGTATAGAATTTTATAGTCCATAGATATTTTGCATTCTCCAATATATATCTTGCAAATTGAAACTCATTGTTAAAACCAGTGTAATATTGAAGAAAGCATGTTTTAAGGTGTGACAAGATGCATGTAGGAACAGTTTCTGGGTATGGCCAAACATCTTCATAACAACGATCATACTTCTGATAATAGCAAACATAAAAATTGGATAAATAATAATGCTTGAAGAAAATATAACAAGATAATCCACACTTGAAAAACTTAATCATCAAACCTTATGAATGCAAATGTCAAGACTTTGAAGCTTGGGACAATGATTTAGCAATTTCAAGACCAGAAGCCAATTTCGGACCACATTCAATTCAAGTTGAATTAAATTGTGAAAGTCAAAATTCAGATACAAGTTTAGTTGTTGAAATATCTGCAAGAAAAACGAAATGATATCAAAACATCAGAAAACCATCATTTTCCCTTTGAAATGGAAACTAACAACAAACAAATATCACAGGTATTACCCAATGGAATTTCACCCAATCGAATTCCAAAACTTCAACTTTCTTAAATATTTCCAATGCAAGTAAGAAATTACGGATGCATGTTTTTGTCAGCATTTGTAGTGTTTAATAATTATTGTACTTTTTTCAATAAAATTTAATATTTTTCATTGAGTAATGAAGTTAGAAAAATTTAGTTATTAATAAAGATTATGTTTACTTGTTATCTCTATTACCAAATGGAATAGTTTCTTTATAAATGTGATTCTCTTTAAAAAAAATACTTTTATTTAGTTATTACTTTTACAGTACATTTTTTTTTAAATTTTGAAAAATTGATTAAAAATAAATCTAAATATATATTTTTAATTCCGGTAAAATAAGTGAGTTTATAATTTTTTTAAAAGGTATTTATTTCTTAATTACTCTAAAATTAAAAATAAAAAATTTAATTTTTTAATGATTTTTTTTTGTTTAAATTTTATTTTTTATTTAGTTATATACATCATAAATACAAAATATTATTTAGTTATATACATCATACAATTTAAATAACAAGTGAGCATAATCTTTATTTATAACTAAATTTTTCTGATTTTATGATATTAAATTTTAGGTTAAATATATGTTTTAGTCCTCATATTTGATCCTCATTCTCAATTAGGTCCTTTTTTTTTTGTCCCAATTACATCTTAATATTTGTAAATTTGAGGAATTAAGCCCTCTCTGTTTTTCTTCTCCCAATTGCATGCTAATATTTGTAAATTTAAGGCAATTAAGCCCTCTCAATTGGCCTACGACGTTAGTGGCCAGTTAACGGAGAGGGCTTAATTGCCTCAAATTTACAAATATTAGGATGCAATTGGGACAAAAAAAACATGAGGACCTAATTGAGAATGGGGAACAAATATGAGGACTAAAACATATATTTAACCTAAATTTTATTGGAAAAGTACAATAATCATTAAATACTGGTGACAAAAACCTGTAATGCATAGAAAATGAGAAGAGAAAAAAAAAAATTTAACACTGTTTGTCATTATTTAAGGGAAGAGACTATTTTGACTCAAAAATTTAAAAGTAAGAATCAATTTCAAACACTTTTTTAAAGAGAAACTAAATTGACATTTGTCAACCAAATTAGGACAAAGTTGAATATTAAATCTAATTATTACTTCTTAATTGAAATAGAGACGTTATTATTGAATAGACACTAACATATGTATAGACAGCAAATATTTGTTCTCTTACATAGGCATGAGATTATGTCTCTCATAATATTTTGTTGAGGATGTATTTTCAATAGAAGGGTTGATTTTTAGAATAAAAACAGAAGCATACTTAAAGCTAAATGCTTCTGTATTGTATTATTGATTATAAAATAATAAAAAATATTAAAATAACTACCCACTGAAACTTTTATTCTAATTTTAACCCACTATTTCAATGCATAATTAAAAAATTAACTAAATCATAAAAACAAGGAACTTTGACTCAAATTAAAGGTAAAACACTTCTAAAACATTCTATTAACAAGTCATTATTATAATAAATAATTATCAATATATTAATATATAATTATAAGTAAATTATTATAAATATATAATTGAAAAGTAAGTCATATTAATATGTAAATATTAATAAATAAATAATTTTAAATTTTCAAAATTTATAATTTTTCAAAACAGCGGTTGAACTTGGTTTAATGCACCAATTTTGAAGCATTTTTAATTGTTAATTATAAATAAAAAATATAGTTTTAAGTTAATGACGGAAGTTTTACTATATTTGTTGTTTCTAGTAAATAAATTAAATTATGCCAATATCTTTTATCTAGGTATTAAATTTGTTATTGTTCCTTGCCTTAAACTTTTATTAATTAAAAATATGCATCTTTTTCAAGATTTCACGGTTTCCTATCATATAAAAGTATTGGAATATTCTATTATATAAAAGCTTTTTATCTTCCAAAAACAATTTTAAAATAGGGTATGGTGAAGCATTTTCCCAATATAATGGAAAAGTGATATGAATTCTTTTATTTACATTTAATTGTGTACTAATATGCTTTCTTATTTTTTTAATTAGTTGAACAATAAATATATTTGTAATTAATTCTTATAAACATTATTATAAATTTATATACAATTTTTGTTGCCAAAAAAAAAGTTTAACCATATGGAAAACTGCTTAGATTTCGTAGTTAACCTATAGGATTAGGTTATATATCGCTACTTAATTGGTTGTAATACTGCCAGAGTAATATTTTTTTTTTAAATAATTACTTCAAGATTGATATTGAATGTCATCATTAAATACTATTATATTTGTATGAAATTTGAATTCCTGAAACACAATATCATTGCAAATTCAGAGTGTTCCATAAAAAGTTCTAAACAAGAGGAATAACGTGATTTCCGGAGAGAAAAAGTGGACAAAAAAAATTTGTTTCTCATTTTACTAACAGATTTTTCCATTAAAAATTATCAACGTATTTTATTCAACGTTAATTATCGAAAGATTTATGAAAGGATTTTGTCTGTCAAATATTATCAATGATTTTGTCAATCAATTTTTTTCTATAATTTCAATTACTAATAAATTTATTGACTAATTTTTCTGTCAATTATACATCCATTAATAATTTAAATTTAATAATGAATTTATTTTATGTTGATAATACATATACCGATTTAAAAACTGGTATAAAATTGTTTGTATCTATATTAATTTTAGGTTTAAATCTTTTTTGTCTCTAAGTTAAGTTCTGATTCAGTTTAGTCTCCGTTTTTTAAAATGTCAACCTTTAGTTCCTATGATATAAAACATGTATCAAATCAGGAGTTAAAAATTGATATTTTTAAAATTGGAGACTAAACTGAACATCTGAACATAACTTACGGACCAAAAAGATTTAAACCTTAATTCTAAAACTGGTATAGATAATCTTTCTTGAGCTATATAAAAAAGCTTCCTTACACTAGACTTTTCCATTATTTTCATCCCCAAGTAACATATCACTCCTCTTTACGTCATGATAAGTATTTTAAGCATGTTATAGAGGTTTGAATTTTGCTTTTTAATTATTTTTTAATGAACAATACAAATATGAATTAAAAATTGAAATATAAATTCTTATTCTTTTTGGTTGTTGATATTTTCAAAATTGAAATATAATTTGTCATTTGGAGGTTTTTTTTTTGAAACATAAAAATAGCTATTAAACATTTATCTATGTGAAAATAAGTATTCCTTCCTGTTTCATCGATTTTGTTCAATGATAAAAATTACAATAATAGGTGTGCATATTTAACAAAGATCATTAGATATTACAAATCCGACAAATTTTGGCATACTTTCATTGGGAGTAATAGACAAATTGAACAAACATGTCAAAATACTTGTAGTTAGCAGCAGAAAGACAAATAAAAAAACACAATGCTTTATTCTTCAACTGAAAGGGTACAAGTATTTGATCTCATCATGCAGCAAGATAATTCATTTCTAATATCATTTACTTCCCACCAAAGAGCGCGTATTTTCATGGTCCGTAGATACTTTGCATTCTCCAATATATAATTTACAAATAGAAACTCATCATCAAAACCATTGTAATTTTTAAGACAACAGCTTTTAAGGTGTGATGAAATACATCTAGAAACAGTTTGTGGATATAGCCAAACATAATCAAAACCTCGTGGTAAATCAAAGTCCTGATAACAAGGAACATAAAAATTGGATCAATACTAATGCTTGAAGAAAATATAACAAGAAAATTCACACTTGTAAAACTTAATCATTAAACCTTAGAAATGTCAATGACAAGATTTTGAAGCCTGGGACAATGATTGAGCACTTTCAAGACCAGAAGCCAATCCAAGGCCACTTTCAATTGAAGTTCAACTAAATTGTGAAAGTCAAAATTCAGGTTTGGTTGAAATATCTGCAAAAAAAAAACCAAAATGATATCAAAACATAAAAAAAAAAAACCCTTTTTTTCCCTTTGAAATAAAAAGTAATAAATCTCACAGGCATTTTCAAAACTTCGATATCCTTAAATATTTCCAATGGAAGTAAAGGTTTATCGATGCTGACTTTGACCAACTTGGGCAATCGGATAAACTTTCCTTTAGTTTGACGCCGCACTTCTAAGACTTTTAAGACCTCAAGATTAGGACACCCAGAAAAAAGATGTGGAAGATCAATTTTTTTTGGGGAAATAATATTTTTTAGATGCAAGATCATAAGCAAGGGCAAATCAACAAAGGAAATATCTTCCACTGTTATTTTCTCCAACTTGAGAACTACAAGAGTTTTAAACATAAACACCACAGATGGAATGACAATGTCCCGATGAAACTTGAGGTCGAGGATTTGAACTCTATCACTTCCACTAACTGCAGTTCGAATATGTGTCTTGATACTCTTAGTAATATCAATGGAAGAGTTACATATGTGTCTGAGACAAATTCTATAGAAGGGTTGATCTCCACGACCAACCAAGAAAGAGTACACCGAACTATAAAACTTTTTGAAAGTCTTTCGGCGACGCCAAAAATCTTCAATAGCCGTGTCGAAATCCAAAGAGGGAACAGAACGCCATAGAAGATTCCAACGCTTAGAGAGAACAGTGGTTGCAACAACTTGTTGGGATGGAAGAAAAGAAAGAATATAACAAATGATTTCATCTGGGAGACTACTTATCAAATCAACCATGCTTCAGAGTACAATAAATTGTTAAAAAAACTTTATCCACACGAATAATCGCACTCATCATTGATTTTGATTAAATCTTGGTAATCTAAATAGAATCCTAAATAAAATACAAATATTAAAAACTGCAAAAAAAATAATAACTAACTTAGAATAAAATTTACTTAATTTATTTTTATTTTATATCATTAAAATAAAATAATACTATTCTTAAATAAATGGTAAATCATATCTATCTATTCCAATGTTATCTCTATCACAATTATACTAAATATTACTAAACTCAAACTAATAAAATATAACTTTAAAAAAATTATTCATAAACTTAAATTTTTCATAAACATAATATTTTTATCATGTGCATCACCCTTATTTTAATCATTTCAATCCCCAATTTTGTCCTAATAAAATAAATAAAAATATAAATTGAAAACGAAAATAAACATAAATATAAAGGAAAAAGTCTCTTTAACAATTTTTTTTAATAATTTTTTCACAAGTATACGTGGTAGCTTGTGATTGGTCCGTTTTAAATATATTTTTAAAATAAATTCAAACAGACCAATAAAATAGTGACATGTGTCTTGTTGTCAAAAAATTGTTAAAAAAATTATTAAAATATCATTATCCAAATATAAAATTCAAAACTTATGCATTTCTTTCTATTTTATTTTGTACTTTTTTTTTATTTAATTTGATTTTAGTCAATGATTTTATTTATGGTTTGATTTGATTTAATATGATTTGTATTTCGTTATTAGATTTTATTATATTTGATTTGATTTGATGTAGATTTAATTTGATGTTAATTTGATTTTGTTAGTTGTTTTTATTTGTTCTCAATTGATTTTATAAAGAGAGAGATATGGGAACTCATCCAGAATCAATCTCAAAAGTTTCCATCATCAGCATACAGAGTCCCTCAACACGCCATACTCAAGTCCAATCATCTCCTTTCTCATCATCTAATTACTGCTGCTATACTTGACTACCCGAGTCTTCTATCTGCACTTATTGTTAGAATAAAAGTTATAATTAATAAGCAGGGCAAGAACAATTTCATATTATAGCTTAATGGTAACTTAGTTAATTTAACTTCTATCTCTAAAATAATTAATATACAATACAATTTCATCATCACATCACATAATTTTTTTTCTTTTTTTTAAAAGATATAGTTTATCAAGTGATTTTTTAGTTTAATTATCTTAGTTGTATTTTTTTTTCACAGATTTAGATTCGTATTTGTGTTCTGATGCTGATATAGAGTAAGTTATACAATATTATTAAATATATGATATGACATCAAACAATTTGACCAATAAAAACACGCATCTCATAGTTTGATTAATTTAATTAAAAGTGAACAACAAAATTGGATACTAGATGGAATAACGCACTGAAGTAACCAACCCAAAGGAATAAATATGTGGATAAAAAATTACAATTTTAATATAAGTAAATTTTAGTCTGATCCACTAAGAACTTATCTCATCCGGATTCTATCTGTAGCGAGTCAAATTGGCTCACTAGTTTTCATAATTTTTTTTTTCTATTTTTTTTCATTATATTTGGAGTTTAAGATATTTTTAGATTATATTATATTTTTTTATTTTGAATTGTTTTTTAAATTTAATCTCATTTTAAATTGAAATTTATTGATTTTGTTCTTGAAACGTAATATTATTTCCTGTTTTAAATAATGAAATTTGTTCATTTGTTGAGATTGTGGTTGATGTTGGAATCTCCAAAAAAGAACTTTCTTATGCTATAGTGAAAGCAGTTCAGAAATATGGTGTCTTTTAACAAGCAAAATATATTATATATGAAGGAATTAATTAATGTTGTAAAAGAACAAATGAGGGTTATTATTGAACTTGAAAGTAGTATTTATAATGTAAGAAAGTTAGTTAAAGAGAAAATTAAAACCAGGGTATAGAGGGTGTGGACAAAGTATGCTGGTTCAACATGATCACCAAAGTCTGGGATTTGAAGGTCACCTTGAAATGAAGGAAGCACGATGTATGATCAAATGAAAACTAGACCGCAGTTCAAGAGTTAGGCGACTAAAACTCCATTTATCAGAGATGACAGAAGAAAACAATGAATAATACAATAAATTGTACTGATATTTAAATGTTTAGAATTTGACATGACTTTGTTAAAGTAAAATAGAAATGTAATTCTTACTTAATAGGTTGATGTACAAACTTTTGCTGTACATCAACATATTTGTTAAAAATTGGTTGAATGAAATTTGTTTTATGTTTTCTGTTTCTCATTGTTATTTGAGGTTGGTATGAGGGATTTCATATTTGAGTATGGTAGATTAAAATATATCTATACCAAATATTTTAATTATTTAATTTATATTTATTATAAAAAAGATTATACATTTCTTGAAAGGTTAACATGCATAGTATTTATAATAATCAGGATCAAATTGAAAACAAAAGTACTAATATTTTTTGGTTAGTTAAAATACTTCTCCAAAGAGACTTTTACTTTTAAGAACAAACAAATCCACTTCTTAAATTGACCGTAAATTTTTATTTGGCTGGAATTTCAAAACAATGCCCATATTGTAATATAAAAAATAATACGGGTGTTTTTAATATAAAATATTAATTGTTTCTAGTATATAATTAAATTTTTTTAATGCTCTAAGTTTTTCTGATTTATTTTACTGTGAACATAATTAATCGATTTCTTTTATGTTCATTCAACTTTATCTAATATGTATTATGATTCCAGAAAAACAAAAACCAATAAAAATACCATAACATTTTTTAAAATTATTGAGAATGATATCGCTTTAATTTTCAAAAGTATTTTTATTATAGATTTCAACTTAAAAATAATAGATATGAGTAAAGATGACCATCAAACATTATAAACATCATTATTTAGTGGATAAATACTGTCATGGTGACCAATGGTTTTGTTTTTTTTTATAATAATTAAATATAAATTGACATTTTGAAACGTTATCACTGGAGACTATTCATATTTCATACTGTCACAAACATTCATTAGAGATGAGGAAGAGTATATTAGTTTGATAAACATGTCAAAATCTACAATACTAATGGAGAGACAAATAAAAAAAACCATGGACTTTAAGCCTAACTCAATCTCACACAACTGGTTTGTAAGGTGAGGTTTGCATCCATTTATATGTTATGAATTGATCTTATCTCTAGTCGATGTGAAACTTCCAACACACCCTTCTCATGCCAAAATATATATATCGAAGGTAGGACTAGACATAGATGAATGGTCCGATAGCGGGTGACAAAGAATAAAATATCGTTAGAATAGACTTTAACCATGACTCTAGTACCATGTTAGAAGTGGATTTTAAACTTAATTCAATCCCACAAAACCGGTTTGTAAGGTGAGGTTTCCACCCACTTATATATTATGAATTGGTTTTACCTCTAATCGATGTGAGAAATCCAACACTTAACTCAAATGATAGTTTACAACTATCCAAATTCTTTATAAATGAGGATAACTCTCTTTTCATATCAAGCTTTTCCCCATGAGTAGAATTATTGTAAGTGCAGATTTTTATTTTCATGGTTCGTAAATACATTGCATTCTCCATAATATATCGTAATATATCTTGCAAATCGAAACTCATCTAAATATCCTCTGTAATTTTCAAGACGGCAAGTTTTAAGGTGTGATGAAAGCCTGTTTTATTTTCTAGTTTTTCATCTTCTTCATTTCTAGGGTCGTTTTACTATAAAATATATATTGCATATTTTTATTTTCATGGTTCGTAAATATTTTGCATTCTACATAATATATCTTGCAAAATGTATCAAAATAAAAAATTAGAATAATATTTATTAATAAGAACAAGTTTACATGTAATATAAAAGTTAGCATAGACGTAACGAGTAAATTATTATAAATAAATAATTAAAAAGTAATTCATATTAGTATACAAATATTAAAAAAAAAGAACATTTTTAATTTTCAATATCAGTAACTTTCCAAAATTGGTCGAACTTGGTTTATTGCAATGATTTTGAACCATTGTTTGTAATTGTTATAAAAAATTAGTTAAGTTAATGACGGAAGTTTTATTATAAAATTTTTATTGTTTCTAGTAAATAAATTAAATTAAACCAATATCTTTTATGTAGTAAATAACCCATTTATATTAGTTGCAAAAATATGCATCCCTTTAAAGATTTCACTTAATATCATAGAAAATAATTATAGAAAAGTAAAGGAATCATATTATAGAAGCATTTTATCTTTCAAGATTTTAAAATAGAGAGAATTAATACAAGAAAATAACACAGATATCATAATAGCGGTATATATGATGGAGTTTGATTCGATATTAAAATATAGATATGGACGGAAATATTTATATTCTCTATAATCCATTAGAACTTGTATACTAGCATGCCCTCCAGTTCTCTTTTTAATTTGTTGAATTATGAAATATTTATACATTGTATAAATAATTTTTGTTGCTAAAAATTAGTTTTAGAATTCATAGTTTTAAGAATTAGAATAATATTTATTAATAAGAACAAGTTTACATGCAACATAAAAGCTTGCATAACAAGTTTGAATAAAATACATGATAATACCTATCATAATTAATACATTAATATAAAGTTATATAATGCTCATGTGTAATGAGAAAATTATTATAAATATATATTATAAAAATCTAGTTTTAAGTTAATGACGGAAGTTTTACTATATTTATTATTTCTAGCAAAAAAAATTAAATTATCCCACAATCTTTTATCTAGGTATTAAACTTGTTATTGCTCCTTACCGATTTTGCTTACCCCTTTTATTAGTTACAAATATACATCAACATTTCATTCACTGTTTCCTATCATAGAAAAGTATTGAAATTCAGTTCAAGATTTCACTTTTTCTAGGTTAAAGTTTTAATAAATGTTTATTGAATATTTGAATGATATAATATAGTATACAAAAAATAACCTCAATTATCTTAAAAATTAACTATTAAATTTATTTAAATTTTTATAAAAATTTATAATATAACTTTAAAAGATAAATAAATTTATTTTTTATTTCTTTTGTGGTGTTTTAGTGTGTAGCTGCAATGATCGTATGTTCAAATTATATACGTAAGCAGAAAATAAAATAAATGTCTTTATAAAAGATCTTGTAAATAATGACGAAGAATGTATGTGAGATTTCAAAAATATGAGTATGAGACATTATTATTTTTAATGTAATATGTATGTTTTTCTTAAAAAAAGTTACACATTTTTAAAAGATATTGAAGATACATTTTATATATATACTATTTATATTAATCACATAAGGATCAAATTAAAAAAAAAAAAAAACTAACATATTTGGATCATTACAATACTTCTCGAAACAAACTTTTACTTTTAAGAACAAGCAAATCCACTATTTAAATTAATGTCCGTAAATTTTTATTTGGTTGGAATTTCAAAGGCAGGCAATGCCTTTGTGGTAAGTTTTTAATATAAAATATTTATTGTTTCTAGTATGTAATTAAATTTATTTTATATTTATTTAATGCTCAAATTTTTTCTAATTTATTTTACTGTAACAGACAATTTCATGCTTGAGAATATCCAAACTGCACTTAGTTACTTCAACTTCTTATAGGACTAACTTGCAAGCCATGAGAACCTAAGCGTTGGACGTTAAAAGAATAACTTAGGGTTGTGTTTCCCATATTGTGCATAGAAGAATGATGTCATTAAATCTTTATTACTAATAATTAGTCTCAATACTTTTATTCTGCTTTTTTAATATCACTTATTAAATTAAACACAAATTGAGTAATATTTCAGAAGTCTGAGAAAAAAAAAACAATGGTTTTTTTAAGAACTGTAAAAGCAGAGTAAATACTAAATCAATTTAATATGTTATTAACTCTTTTTTTTATTGAGATTATTTTGATATTACCAATTATATATAATTTTCTAATGGTTGGTGTGGTATAATTGTATTAAAATTGACAATAAAAATAAATTATTTTTATATTTTTTAGTAAAACTTATTTTTAATACTATTTCGATATTAGTTGTATAAAATTAAGTGTTTGGTTTGCAATTGTCTTTAATTTTTTTTAAAATAGTTATTTTGAATATTAAATATTGTATTGTATAATAAAAAATTAGTTTTATTTAATGATTGAAATTTCAAATTTATTTACGTTAGTGTATCAAATTTAGTACTTTTAATGAGTGAAATATGAAATAAGAAATTTATTTACATGATTTAAATATTGTATTGTCACTACAATACAATTTATATCTATCTATTTAAATAGATGTTTCTTGCAATTAGATAATTCAAGATTATAATAAAAAAATCATATTGCTAGGATCAATTAGATGCAGATTTAGAGAAAATCAAATCAATATAATTTATTTTTTTTGTGTATTTGTTTTATATATTTCTTGTACTTTGTTTGTGTGTTAAAATTTGTTCACCAAGTGCAAAATAATCTCTCTTTAGCTTTGAATAAAAAACTTTCTAAAAACAATTGAAGCATATTTTTATCAATCAATTACCCTATTTATTGTATTTGAGTCATTCTTTCTTTCGTTAAATTTTTTTAGTTCTCAAATTATCATACAATTTTTGTTTTCATTATTCTTCAAAATTTTGATTTATTTTCATTTTTCTTCTTTTAAAAAATCTTCAATTTAATCCTTCATGAATAACGGTTTTTCTTATTCCATAAGATTAATATAATTAATAATTACATCATAATAGATGGCAAAAATGAATTTTGATTTCTTTACATTCACCCTTTGTTCATAGAATTTAAACTCAGTGAAAACTACAAAGCACCCATAATATATTACACATTATAGGTTCATTGCACAAGGACAACAATCAACATATTTCTCTCACCAAAACATAAAGCTTAAGTAAGTCAAATCTAGTTTCATTAAAAAAAGTTTACAATATATTCCTGCTAATTAAACCTTAGTACAACTACTATGTTTTTAACTTAGTTATCTCTAATTTAAAGACTTTTGGATCCACTTATGTGAGCTTCCTTTTTTCATGTTAATCTAGGTCATTGAGTCCACAGGAAAAACTATTTTGCACACAGATAATAAATAACACCACTGTGGAGGAAGAAGATAGTTATATTAGGTATATTAGCATTTTGTTCATTAAAATTATTTTTTAACATTTCTTGGAATTCAATATTATGCACTGAATAAATTGATTTGTGTAATTAATATAAGTTGCAAGGATTTGTTGATTGATTTGATAGTGTACTGTATTTTCATTTTCCCTTTATTCAAATCTATTAATTATGGTTAATTATGATAATGGTTGTTGAGATTTGATAACTATGTATTTTAATTTATTTAATAGTTTTTATTATATTAATGTATGTGGTATATTGTTAGAAATATCTTGATTTATGGTTACATGTATTGTCACATGTATTGATTAGATTTTATTATTAATGAAATTTAAGCATGTAAGGTTCGATAATTAATTGAATGTAAATATCTAACTAATGGATTGTCTTTCTAGTATTTGAAATCCTTTTGTGAAAGGATGAAAATCTATTATAACTGATATAAAAGTTAAAGTTTCATCATATCATAATATATTTTATAAAACTATGAGTACAAGTAGTCACATGTTTTACATAATTACACTTTAATATATTTGGTTAATATATAGATTTTATAAATCAAAATATTTCAACCGATACCATAAATTTCAAGAAAAATTATTAAACTGATTAAGATCATCATCAATCTTCACTAATGCATATAAAAGTTTATATTATATCTAAAATCAAAAAATTATAGTGCTAATCAAGTGAATCCATCTTTCACAATATAGATAATATATAATGTAAAAAAACTCATCATGTTAACATCCCAGCTTAATGCAACATAATAATCAAAGTAATTTATCTAATATTTAATGACATTTGTTTAATATTTTACAAAAAGGAATATATATATATATATATATATATATATATATATATATATATTCCTTTTTGTAAAATATTAAACAAATGTCATTAAATATTAGATAAATATCACTTAAAATAGATAAGTGTATTTGTCATAATAATATTAATAAATTATTCAACAAATTAAAACTTAAGGATTATAAACTAATCATTTCTGTCGTAGTAACTTTGGATGCACATTTCTTTAGCAGCATAATATCAAATATCAGATAAGATAAGAAAATTCCATATGCATTTGATGTATGTCAAATTTCGCATTATCTTATTTATTCATCTGAAAAAAGAAAGTAAAATAGATAATTTCATGTCCTTGTAAATATGTAAGAAGTGATGCAATATTATGGAAGAGATAACAACTTATAGTTTCATTATCATCATAACTTACCAAAGTTATTTTCTAACATTCCTTCTTATATATGAGAAACTCACTTATATTTGGGTTATAGTCGATCAGTTGACGAAGAGTGCCCACTTCCTTGTCATCAATTTGAAGATGTCCATGGCAAAGTTGGCTCAACTATACATCAAAGAAGTGGCTCTGTTGCATGGAGTGACGTCAAGTATCATTTTAGACCAAGACCCCAGATTCATCTCTCGGTTCTAGCAATCACTTCAACAAGAAATGGGAAGCAAGTTGTAAATGAGTGCAACATATCATCCCCAAACGGACGGTCAGTCTGAAAGGACAATCCAGACGCTTGAAGATTTATTGAGGACGAGCGTTCTAGATCACTTGGGAATTTGGGATGAGATATTGTCGTTAGCAGAATTTACATACAACAACAGTTTCCAGTCCAGCATAGGAATGACCCCTTTTGAAGCTCTTTATGGACAAAAGTGCAGAACACCCTTGTGCTGGTTTCAAGAAGGGGAAGCAATATTAACTAGACCTGAACTCGTTCAACGAACGACTGAGAAGGTGAAGCTAATCCAAGAAAGGTTGAAGGTGTCTCAAAGTAGGCAGAAGTTGTATGCTGACCGAAGACGAAGACCTTTGGAGTTCGCTGCAGGAGATCATGTATTTCTTAGATTAAACCGAACGACTGGTGTTGGAAGAGTCGTTCAGCCAAAGAAGTTGTCTCCCAGGTTCATTGGTCCGTATCAGATTTTAAGGCGCATAGGATCGATCGCTTAGGAAATAGCATTGCCACCTCAACTATCCAACCTTCACCCAGCTTTTCACGTATCTCAACTCAGAAAGTACATAGCCGATCGGTCTCATGTTTTAGAAGCTGAAGACGTCCAAATCAAAGAAGACTGTTCGGTAGAGATGCAACCTATCAGAGTTGATGAAAGAATGACCAAACGACCAAGTGGGAAAGCTACGAGCCTCATCAAAGCCATATGGGATGACCGGACAGGTGACGCTACTTGGGAGAAGGAAGAAGACATGAATGAGTCCTATCCTCATTTATTCTCGGGTAAGTATTAATTTTCGAGGATGAAAATTCTTTTTAGTTGGGGGGAATGTAAGACCCCTTAAATTCCCCATTTGTAGTGGGAGACAAATGTCACGTCCGTTTAAATTCCCCTTGTTAGTGGGAGACAAGGTGTACTGTCCATTAAATTCCCCATCCATCGAGAACCGTTTGACAACAGGGAAGGTGTGGGTTTTCAGAGAGTGGAAGACAGGTGGCAGGCAGGGAGTGGACTGATCGTTTTTTTGGTGGCAGTATTTAATGTGGGATTTCAAAAACTGGTGCCACTTCTCTGCATGCAAAACTTCGTCTTCAACCTTCAGCAACCCATTTTCTCCTCCTTCTCTCTAAAACTCTCCACCTTCTCTCTAGATTTCTGACCTTGTTTCTTCTCTGATCAACAATCCGTTTCAGATTAAGTCTTCCCGGTGACACGCTCTTTCAGTTGCACTGATCAGTTTTCCATTTGAACCGGTATGTTCAAGTTCTCCTTGTCCTTTGAAGTTCTGCGTTTTGCTAAACATACAAGTGTTTTCAGCTTGCATGTGGTCGTTTATCCTTCTCTGAAATAGTTTTTGGTGTATTTGATTCTATGGTGGATGTTTTCACCGATCAGGCAATTGATTGGGAGTCATACAAGTAGTGAACGTAAGAGACTTAGAAGCTTAGCTGGAATTAGAGGTAAGGGAAGCTTATAGAAATTTAATTATGACTATCCCTTATGAATTGATGCATGATTTAATGAGTATATGATTGATGATTTTAATTGACTATTGATAGTATTGTATGTTGTTGGTATGTATAGTATGTTTGATGTCTGGTATGAAAATTGGATAGTAAAAGAGTTATTAGTAACCTTGCTGAAATCTTACAAAAATCATTAGGACCGTTCGGTTTTCCCCAATACGTTCGGTCTTGGATGAATCCTCTTCTGTAGGGAATCAATTGATGACCGATCGGTATTATGAAAGCTTATATTGATTGTCTTATTACCTAGTTTAGTCTAGCCATTCCAAACAAGTCAAGAAAGTTTCATTCTTAGTTTTAATATATATATATATATATATATATATATATATATATATATATATATATATATATATATATATCATCTATTTAAAACGTTCGGTCATAAACTGAGCATTCGGTCATTTAAGTACTCAGTTTTGAAGTGCTAGGTCATAGACTAGCATTTCGGTCATTTAAGTGTTCGGTCTTAGACTAGCACTTAGTCCTTAAAGTACTCGGTTTTATATTAATACTATTTCTTTGGAAGAGTGCTTGGTCTTACACTGACACTTGCTTTTCCCAAAGAGTGTTCGGTCTTGTACTAGCACTCGGTTTATTGAAAAAAACTTCTTTTATTTTAAATCATTCGTTCAAAGCTGTAAAGTATTCGGTTTCCCTAAAGATAACCAGTTGTTGACCGTTCGGTCATTCCCATAAATTATCTATATCTTATAAGATTTGCTCGGTCTTAACTAGTATTCGGTTTTCTTTCGGTGTATGACCGTTCGGTTACTTCCTAAAGTACCTTTGTATACATCTAAGAATTATTTATGAATGAGATTGGGTATTATACTATTTGATTTGGATTATATGGAATGAGGAAGATGAAGAATATTATGATAGTCTTAAGAGAATTCCAAGGAGGAATGTCTTATGATTGAAATTGAATGGTAAAGTATGAACATGGCCAAGTTAAACTGTCACTTATCCTGATATTCCGTGATTACTATGAGGAGGGTAACTCATGCGTGAGAATGGCAGGAGTTCCTTTAGCCTCAGGGTATTTCAATACCAAGGTAGCCCCATGATAACGATCTAAAAACCGTTATTTTTATGCTTAAATATGATATCAAAACACACCCTTTGTGGCTTAGAATGAGCTTAAAATCAAGTAAAACACTTAGTTGAGTCATGAGAGAGTCAAAAGTTGGTTTTAGAGTTATTATGCTTGTTTTTGCATTGTTTTGCAGGGTTTTGATGACAATTGAAGATGGAAGTGAATTAGGACGGACTTAGATTCAAGAAAAAGGAAGATAAGAAGAGTCTATGAACCACTCAGCGGTCAAAATCAGCGCTGATCAGTCAGAGCGATTAGAGGCAAACCGCTCAGCGATAAAACTGACCGTTGAGTGGTGGCGCAGCCAAGAGGCAAACCGCTAAGCGGTTTACTTAGGCGCTGAGTGGTTATCTGTTTTTATTTGGCTTAGATTTTGTTATCTTTTTGGTCTATAAATAGATCCAATGCGATTCAAATTGTAATTTTTTGGCCAGGAGATACGTCTAGAGCTATTCTACACACCTTGGAGGAGGTTTCTTGGATGCTTAGGCTCCAATATACCAAATTTAAGGTTTATTCTTCCGTTCTTTCATTATTTTTTATCTAGATTCACCATGTCCATGGTGAACTAAACCCCAGGTTGTTGGGGAACAATGTAATCTTTTGAAACTCTATATCAAAATTCTTATCTTCTTTATATGCTTGCATATGCTTATATTTATTACCCCACTGGACTAACCTCGGGTGACGGTTTGTTGAGTGTATCCCAGCCAGGTCCACCCGGGTGCAAAAGCGTCGTAACTACATAGTTCATACAGTCCGGACAGGGTGTAAAGTGGTCGATTATTATGATTTATGCGTTCGGTTCTGATTGATATACTTGTATAATAAGTGTATGATTGAAATATTGATTTGGAGCATTCAGTTGTCATGTTTTAATGTATGTTGGAATTGATTAATTAAATTACATAAGCTTACCCTTATTTTTCCGTCATGTCTATGTTGTCGTTCGGTAATTGTCGTTCGGTTGTTCTCTTCACTACAATGATCATCCAATGGATGTGAGCAGAGGGTGATTTTGAAGATTCCTTGGAGGACGCCCTGCAGAATGTTCAGCCTGAAGATAGTGTATGACCATCTGGTCAATAGATTGTAGATAGTTTTATTTCCTAGATAAACGTTCAGTATCTATTTGTATATACTGTTTTATAAAACCGTTCGGTATAACTCTCCTTTTGTAGTACCCTTTGGTCTTAAACTGAACCCATAATCATTCGGTCTAAGCATGTATATCCTATCAAACTTTTAGTTCCTTATACAGTTTTAAATTCTTAATGATATTTCTATTCCCTTTCTTTTTAATTGCTTATTCTTCATTGTTCTTTATTATTGTTTTTGTTAACTCCTTAAAGTAATTAGAGTTTTCAAATCTATATTTATTGGGATGTTGCAAAATTTGTAATGTGAAATGGTAACAATCTAATTAAAAATTAGGAAGAGAATTGAAAATGTTGAGGTTGAAAATTATATATTATAAGGTGACTATATCTAATGATAAGACCGAGGCTTCATTTGGGAAAAAGAGTACATCCATATGGATTACCATGAATCATAGCATGAAGCTGAAATTAAAAACCATCGGGAAAAACATCAATCCCGTTGATATTGCTAGGATCTTGATCATTGTTACCGACCACCACCTCTGAGAGATTCGCCTCTCCTACCCCTTTGGCATTCCTTCCTTCTATCTGCCTCTTAGTGGACTTGTAATAGGTTGCGTACAGAATTAGTTGTGCCACAGAAAATGTTGTCCCGATCCCATTTGGTATCTGAATATTTACACAAAACAACAACGGGTTAAGTTAATTACTGTATAGAATGTGTAGAGGGAAGATGAAGAAATGCATGAAAGGATAAGGGTTTGTTAGTGATTTTGTTTGAACTTACAGCCATGAAAGGATCAAAAGGGATGAGAGAATATGCAGTCCAAGACAAACCATTGCCAAAGGACGCTAGAGAGAGGGAAAATGGCATGTACTCAACGCTTTTGGTCTTCATCACCAGTTTCTGCATCCCCATTACACATTTACTTGTTAATTAACACTTGCAGACTTTGAAGCTAAGAACAAGGAAAGAAAAGTGTTGAGAAAGGATGCGTGACCATGACGGACAAGGGCGAAGCGTACATGCCAACGTTGAAGATGACGCAGATGGTTCCAACAACAGCAGAACGTTTGTCGACATCATGAATGGAAGTGAAGGTGAGAATGGAGAGAAGCGTGAGGAAGAGGAGTTGTAAGAAGAGGCAAAGGAAGAGGATGAGCCTCTTAGTACGAGTAGAGTAGAGGAAGAACAGGGTGACATAGATCATCTCAATCACGCATCCTCCACCATTGATGCTCACCACCAGCAAGCTGTGAGGGTGCACCATTGGTAGGCCATACAAAGTCCAAACCATGCAGTTCATCAGTGTGGCCATGTATGGCACTGCTGAGTACTCCTCCACTGATCCCTTTTTCCATATCTCCAGAAACGTTGGCCTGCAAAATCATATCATGTTACTCAAATCCATGGCCACCTAAACACACAAATCTGAGGGAGACAAAGAGATAGATTAGTTTACACTGGAGACAAGAAAAGGCACCCCGAAATGATGTTTCCTGATTGTGGGAAAAAACAATAAGAAAGTTAAATCACATGCATGTGCTGATATATTAGTGTTCAATATTTTTTCTTATAATGAAGTTCAGAAGGTGATCAAGTTGAGTCCCTGGCACACACCTATGATGCCAACCACTGTTCGAACAATATCTGCAGTGACCATGTTTCTTTTCCAAGCTGAAGTGAAACGTCAATAGTAATATGATATTGGTTGGTAATGGTATGAATGAATTAACATAATAGACATGCATTTTAGTAGAGTGGAAAAAGTTTGGTAGATCATGTTTGTGACATGAGTTGGTAGAACAAGTTCTCATGTTAACAGAACAATTAGATTAGAGTGAGATTTGACACATGGGTGACAGTTCACTATTTATCTCTTTTTAGGAACAATATTGCATAAACACTTTTCAATTTTCCTATACTTTTAAGATTAAGAAAATGATACATTGGTATTATTAGAAGAATATTTAATAGAAAATGAGGTGTTTGGCATTCAATCATTTTTATATGCACTCTTTATTATCTATTTTTTCTTATAAATATAAAACTTCATTTTTTTAATGATTATATTATTTTTAAAAGTGAGTTGTGATACAGTCTCAAAACATAATTTATTTATTTTTATCTTAATATATAATTATGTTAACTATTTTTTCTAATCTTGGAATTCAAATTCAAACCATTGTATACTTTGTTTGATCATAAATTTGGTGTTAAAGTATTAATTTAATCTTTTAGTATTAAGAAATAAGAAACACTACAAGAAAAGTGGGTTTTAACGGCGGAAGAAAAGAGTAAGTTAAAAGTGGATTTTATTAGAGTGGGTCAAACTTATTCTAAAATGTCACTAAATTCAAACAAAGTTGATTTTATGCACCACAATTCATGAAAATTCTAAAATGTCATCGATTTGTGAGAACGATAAGATCTTCAGAGCTATTTACTTGCCCTAAGAATAGGAAGTTGGTGTTCAAATCATTCCCCGCTAATCAAAGAGGTTGAGCATTGATGGATAGGGATGCAGCAATTGATGGAAGCTGAAGGAGAGGTGATCAAACTGTGAAGTTACTATTAAGTACATATTATGTGGTGTTTTTATTAGTTAAAAGTGTCTTCTTTAGGACCTGTTCTAGTTAATTAGCTTGTATTAGATTAGAACATTTTATTGTGCAAATTTGTCTTTTGCTCTAGAATTAGTGATAATAGAAGTTTAAGCATACTTTTTTAGTTGGGTCTAAATTTTCATTAGTTTTAAATATTTTAGTTTTACATTTGTAGAATTTAGGAGTTTAAACTTGGTTATAGTGTTAATAGCTTAAAATTTCAATTTAGGTAGATTCCTTCACTCTTGAAAAATCTTTTTGTGATATTAGATTATCTTAAGTAACTAATCGATTATTGTAGAGTATTTTTTACTCCAAAGAGAATTCTAAAATAAACAATACAATGAATCAAATAAAACATTGAGTCTTATATAAACTACTTATTACAAAAGTTTTAACACATAATACAAGTTTTCATAAAGGTCTTTTTGTAAAGTAAGCACTTGAAACTTGATTTGGGCATCATCAAAACTTTTATGCTTCAAGATTTTGCTAACAATCTCTCCTTTTTTATGATGATCAAAACTCATTTGATTTAAAGCCTTTTGTAATAACCTGTACCCAAAACCTATACTCATACACAACTTAAAGAAGAGAGCATTAGTAGAAAAGAGACAAACATTTTAATCCTATGAACAAGAATATTTCTCCCCCTTTTTTATCATTATAGAAACAAGTTGTGTAAGAATATACTCCCCATAAAAATAATACTTTCCCTGAATATAAGTCATAAACAAATAAATAACAATATCATATAATTTTATTAAATGGAAACAAGAGGCATAATGCAAAACATAGAACAAGAAAATATAGAAATCATCACTATCCTGGTCATCCATAAGGTTGACAAATTATTCTAAAACTTGGACCCTAATATCTAGATTTATAATGAGGGAAGAAGCTTCGTCATGCTTAAAGGCCTGAAGAGTGGACATTTCGGTAAGCTACCTAGAAATACTCTCTAAACTATAAGAGGAACTAGCAGGAGCAGGTTAAAAAGGTATAGCGATACCCGGAGCATTTGCCATTTATTGATCTTCATCTTCATCTTCTGGATTCCCAATATCAACATGATAGATATAGGTATTACCTTGTAAGATGAAGCCTATATGACGTAGATAAGTAGCCCTTATCTTACTTCCATTATGCGTGCTTTGAGAGGATTCTCCAAAAGTATTAACCTCCCCGTACTCACAAATCCTTGATACCAAAAGAGCATAGGGTAAAGGGTATTGAAGATATCTCTTAGCCTTCATTATGATGTCACAGTTAAGGTAAGGCCAATGAATCAAAATATCATTAATAATCCCATAGATTATCGTAATATCTACCTCAAAGCATTGGGGGCTCTTGGAAGCACGCGGACATAACATCCAGATCAAAAAATGAATGAGTGCCTCATCCTTTGATGGCAACCTCCTTGGCTAGGTTGGGCCAAAGGTAGGAGATGTGCATGGAGGAGTGTTTCCTTGGATGAATGGTGCGGAAATGTGGTGGTAAATGGTCCAAGGATGATGAGTTAAGGTATGGATGGGGTAGAAGCTCAAAGCCTCTAGGAGATATGGTGGTGGTGGTGGTGTAGTGTTTGGTGGCTCCAAGAGAGGTTAGGCCAACTCAAGGAGGAAGGTGATAGAAGGGCCTCTAGGGTTGTTCTAGTCTTGATCAAGGAAGAGTATGACCATATTTTGGCAGCATAACATTACTTAATTCTAAGATGAAATATAAGGGTGGAGACACCTCTATTTATAGGCCAAGGGTGTGTCTCCTTTAGTTAAGTCCCTGACAAGTGTACCGGATCGTTATCAAGTAATATAAAATGGGTAAGTCCAAGTATTGTTTCCCAAAGGACTCTTAGGCCTTAACTTTCATGTAAACCAATTACATAAGACTTGATAAAAGAATTAAATTTTAGGTTTTGTATGCAAGACAAAAGTAAACATGCAAATGCAGTGAATCAATTGGCTAAAAGAAACTATGAATGAATGGAGTTGTTGGGGTTTACTATCTTATCCACCCTCTTATATCTACTTTTCTTATCTAATTTGCTTATTTATCATATTGTCATGCAAACTTTCTTGGTCTACCCTTAACTCAATTCCTTGGCGAAAAAAGCCTATTACTAATTACCGGCTTGTTATTCCTAACCTCTCCTAGTAATTAATAATGCATGATAAACAGAAGCAAAATACAATTGATCGTCCTACCCCTATTCCTAGGCGGTATTAGCATAATCAAGGAATTCCCCCCAGTTCATGACATTACTGTACGTTCCCGTATCAATAAAGACAAACAACATTTACCGAATGAGTTAAACGATAAAAGCATTAAGCAAAGGTAAGGAACCCAACAATTGATAAAGATAAGCATATGCAAGCATATAAAGAAGATAAGAATTTTGATATAAGAGAGTTTCAAAAGATTACATTGTTCCCCAACAACCTAGGGTTTAGTTTACCATAATCATGGTGAATCTAGATGAAATACAATGAAAGAGCGGAAGGAATAACCCTAAACTTGGTACATTCGAGCCTAAGCATCCAAGGAACCTCCTCCAAGGTGTGCAGAACAGCTCTGAACGTTTCTCTCTGCCAAAAGATTATGTTTTGAATCGCACTGGGTCTAGTTATAGACCAAAAAGATAACAAAAAGATTACAGAATCCGAGATAATAAAAACAAACAACCGCTCAGGTGCCTAAGTAAACCGCTCAGCGGTTTCCCTTTAGCCATTGGACCACTCAACGGTCAGTTTTGTCGTTGAGCGGTTTGCCCCTAATCGTCCTGGATGCTCAGCGGTCCATTCTGACGCTCAGCGGTTCTTCTGACTCTTCTTTTCATCCTTTTTCTTCATCTTTCACGAGTCTAAGTCCACCTTGATTTACTTCCTTCTTCAATTCTCATCAAAACCATGCAAAACAATGTAAAAAACAAGCATAGTATCTCTAAAACCAACTTTTGACTCTCTCATGACTCAACTAAGTGGTTTTACTTTATTTTAAGCTCATTTTAAGCCATAAAGGGTGTGCTTTGATATCAAATTTAAGTATGAAAATAACGGTTTTTAGACCGTTATCACCTTCTAATGCTAAAAGCATGATCTCCCACCTTTGCTCTCATTGGCAAAAAAATGAGGCCTTCTAACCTCTCCAATGATGGGAGGACATGTGGCCACTCACAAAACACAATCCTCTTCATTCCTAGAGTTCATGTGGCCACTACTAAAAGTAAATTCTCTCCACTTCAAGGGTGTCATATGACTACCTTTTAAAAAGAAAATCCTCTCCAATGGAAGCATTACATATGACACACACTTTCCACTTGGTTTGGATAACTAACTTAAGGAAAATCCTATGCTACTTAGGCCTTAATACAAGCCTTAATCAAACCTAAACTACATGACCAAATACAAGGCCTAAACCTATACTACTGCTTCTTCTTCCATGATGGCTCAAATGAAGGAGTCTAGGCCCATCTTCTATAGATGCCTCCAACTTTTCATGAATGTGCTAGGTCATGGCAAGGGGTATGCCATCATCCCCTCCCTCTTGAAAAGGATTTGCCCTCAAATCTTCAACATGGGCTAAAGGCAACTTCCTTTTCTTCATAATCTTCATTTTCTTCCTTATTTTTCCACCAGGGTCAAATACCCATTTTATAATACAAGTTAGAACAAGTGTTATAATAGTGAGTGTGTGAAGGATATAGCTCCCAATAAGGATACACCTTAAATCAAATGAATGATCAAGGTCTTGAAAAGTAGGAGCATTTTTCTTGAAAATTTTATTTCCCACACAAGGACTCTTTGGGTCTTTTCTTGCCATGCTTCTAGAGGAAGATGGCATGGAGACCTTTACACTTTTACACAAGCTTTTGGTCCTTAACATCATAATTTTCTTGTTGAGGCATTCTTGAGACTTGTGCATCATGCTTTGACACTTAGAACAAAAGGTGTCTTTATTTTCTTCTTACCTTCTACTTTTTCTCTTTCTTTTTCTATTTTCTTTGTCATTTGTGCTTGACCCTTTTCAACTTGAGAAGGTGTGAGAGGATGAAGTAAAAACTTCCTTTTCTTTTGAGTGACGATTATCTCATTGGTGTGGCCATTATGTAAAGATTCTTTATAAAAAAGCCAAGGCCTTCCCAACAAAATGTGACAAGAATCCATAGGTAATATGTCACATAGCACTTTATCTTCATAATTCCCTATGGATAGCTTAACCATCACTTGTTAACTTCCATTTCCTTGTCCTTATTAATCCATTAAAGTTTATGAGGTTGAGGATGAGGAAAAGTAGCTAATCTAAGCTTGTTAATCAACCTAGTGCTACAACAATATTTGAGCATGAACCACTATCCACAATAAGGGAACATGTGTTGTGTAAGATTTTGCATCTAGTGTGAAAGATGTTTTCCTTTTGTGTGTGGTCTTGTGAACTAGGTTGATTATGGAGAACCCTTCTTATCATAAGAAGTTCTCCCTCACAAGGATGGGCATCCTCACTTGGGCTTTCTTCTTCTTTCTTTGCACTACTTCTCTCATTCTCACTCTCACTTTCCTCATCTTGGATACTATATAAATCAATACACCTCAAGATCATGGTCTTTTTCGTGGGACATTGTGATGCAATATGACCTCTACCAAGACACTTGAAACACTTAATTTCACTAGTGTGAGTGTGAGATGATGTTCCTACCCTTGGCCTCTCTTTTTCTTTCTCTTCTCTCTTCTCCCTTCCTAGATTCCTAAAGGGTTCTTCTTCTAACACTTGCTTACCCTCTCTTTTGTAGTCTTTCTTAATATTAGAGCTAGAGTGAAGCTTGCTTCTCAAAATTTGTTGTTCACTTTGATGCTTAATTGTACCAAATCATTCAAATCTTGATACGGTAACAACTCCACGTTATCTCTAATTTCAAGTTTAAGACCACTAAGAAACCTAGAGATGGTGATCTCATTCTCCTCTCTAATTCCCGCCCTCATCATATAGAGCTCCATCTTTTGCCTTTACTCCTCTACACTTAACTTCCTTTGTTGGAGCCTTTGGAGTTTGACCATAAGCTCTCTATCGTAGTAAAAGGGTATGTGCCTCCTTCTCATGGCACTCTTGAGCTCATTCCAATATTAAATTGGAGAAAAGTTGGAGAGCCTTCTTTCTTTCACTAAGGAAGCCCATCAATGTAAGGCATTCCCTTGAAAGCTTAGAGTGGATAGGGAGACTTTTCTTTCCTCACTAACTTGATGACACTCAAAGAGTTGTTCAACTTTCATTTCCCAATCTAAGTATGCCTCAACATCTTTTTTTCCATGGAAATGGGGGTGGTCTACTTTAACCTCTCTTGGAGGGTGCTCTCTTTGAATTCTAAGTGGGGGAGGTTGATAGTATTGATGGGCAAAGCCTACTAACTACCTCACAGTGTGTAGGTTGAGTTGGAGTTTTAGAACTCCTTCTTGTGTGATTCCTACTCCTACTCCTACTCTATGTTTTGTTCTTGCTTTTCAAAATTTCTTGTTGGGTTTTCTCTTGTTTTTCATTGAGAATTCTAAGTTCCTCATCCAATTTAGCAAGATATTCTTCTCTTTCCATCTTTTCTTTTTCTTTCAAAATATCTTCTTGCTTTTGCCAAATTTTTAGTGACTTTAGTTCTTTGGCCAAGTTTTTCAAAGTAGGCTTGACCTCTTCATTAGAGTCACTACAAATTTCAAAGGATGTGGTCTTAGACATTCTCAAAGTTTTCAAAAATATGCAATGCAACAAACAAATTACTTAGAATTTCAAGAGAAGTTCCCTATGAGACTTAAGGAAGTAAAAGATGCCCAAGTTCACTTCTAAGAAAGGGAGGTGAATCACAAAGGATTACTTAAGAACCAAGCCTTTCCTAGCCAAAGCTTATCTTAGGTACTATTACACCAAACTTCTCAAAAGGAACAAAAATTGAAATTAAAGTAAACACACACTAAACGACCACAATTATGGAAAACAATAAATCTAAACTATGTGGCCTGATGAATTAGAAGGAACTTTGGTTCCCTCTTACCCACCAACTACAAATTTCACTTAAATAATAAATGTCCAATGTTCTTGTTAGGACAAACCCCTAACAAGCCAAAATAAAAGTCCAAAAAGGAAAACAACTACAAATCTCAGCGCTTGTTTTAGTCCATATAGAGCTTTTCTTAGCTTGAATACATGGTCAAGATGTTCAAAATCTTTAAATCCAGGTGGTTGTTCCACATATAATTCCTCCTTGATATATCCATTTAAAAAGACACTCTTAACATCCATATGATATAGCTTGAATTTCATCACTGAAGCAATGGCAAGAAGTATTCTTATAGCCTCTAATCAAGCCACAGATGTGTAAGTTTCATCATAGTCGATTCCCTCTTCCTGACTTAACCTTTTGCAACAAGTCTGGGCTTATTTTTTATGATCTCTCCTAAGTCATCCATCTTGTTTCTGAAGACCCATTTAGTGCCTATGACCTGTAGATTATTTGTTCTAGGTACCAGCTCCCAAACATTATTCCTCTTGAACTGGTTTAGTTCCTCTTGCATGGCCATCATCCAATTTTCATTTCCAAGAGCATCTTCAATCTTTTTCGGCTCAATCTTGGACACGAAGGCATCATTCATGTAGAATTGATTCAGTTGTTGTCTTGTGGACATGCCTCTTGAAATATCACCAATTATGTTGTCAGTTGAGACTTTTTTGGCACTTTCCATTCCTTAATCAATTCTGTTCTGGGGGAGTCTATTAGTTCTTCAGAGTTCTCTTTTCTAGTGTTACTTCAAACTCTTCCTCCTCTCCAGCGGAGTTCTCTGCTTCAGTAGATTTTCTGTTGTGTTCAGGATTGATAGTAGTCTCAATATACTCATTAAATTCCACGTGAACTAATTCTTCCACACACATTGTTCTTTTATTGTAAACACGATATTACTGGTTTGAGAGTATCCCATGTAGATTGCTTCATCAGCCTTGGAATCAAACTTGCCAAGATTTTCCTTTCCAGTGTTTAGCACAAAACATTTACTCCCAAAGACTCTTAGATGAGAGATATTCAGTTTTCTTCCCTTTAGTAGCTCATAAGGAGTTAACTTTAGTATTGATCTTATGACTGTTCTGTTCAGCACATAGCAAGTTGTACTAACTGCATCTGCCCATAAATACTTAGGCATCTTCCTCTCATTTAGCATTGTTCTGGCAAGCTCTTCTAGAGCCCTATTTTTCCTTTCAACCACTATATTTTGCTGAGAAGTTCTAGGTACAGAGAAGTTGTGTGATATTCCCATTTCAGCAAGGTATTCATCAAATGCTTCGTGTTAGGAAAACAGGTAGGCTTCTTTACACCAAGAGGGGGGTGAATTGGTGTTGTTTCAAAAACAAAATCTTTTCGCAATCTTGAAACAAAAGTATAAAGCTTTTTTATCTTTTCTTGAAATGCAAGTATTGAAAATTTCAATGCGGCGAAAAAATGCAGTTGACTGCTAAACAGATATAATCGACTGAATTTAAAGAGTGTAGGGATAGAGAAAATCAAACACTGGTTTTTATACTGGTTCGGCCAACAATGCCTACATCCAGTGTCCTTCCAACCCAGGAAGCAAATGCACTATAATGGTTGCGGTTTTTACAATAAGGAATTTATAGAAGCCTCACGCAAAAATATAAATCTCCTCTCTAACCCAAAACCAAAATATAGTTGCACAACAAAACCAGACTTGCAGCAAGAATCCCCTCTTCTGCAATCTGAGCCCATGTCAAACAATCCTCAACGTGTAACCAGCACTCTTCAGAGGATGTCAAGCGTGCAATCAACATAACAGTCTTAATAGGATGACAAGCCTTCAATCAACACAACAGTCTTCACAGGATGCCAAGCCTTCAACGATCAATCAAGAAGCATCTTCTTCGTGTAGATATTGATCACACAGTCAGCGTATAAGCCTACTCCCTTTGAATCTCTCTCAAGATATATCACCGCCGTCTTCTTGGAGAATTCTTAGAGTTGTTAACACAGAGAATTCTGTAACGTCCTGGCAACTTACAGGGACTCATGACCCAATGTCGTTTCCTTTTACTGTGTCGTCATGACCTGTTATCACTAACAGGTACCTGTTCCTCAACAGGGCAATTCGAGTCGTCTTCCATCGCAACTTATTACAGGGACTGCTGACTGCCCCCACACATCAACACGAGGCTTTCCAGTGTGCTTTGTCCTCACTCACACACTTTCCGAGAAAAATTCCCGGAAAGTCACCCATCCCATAATTACTCTAGGCTAAGCACGCTTAACCATGGAGTTCTTATGAGTTAGGCTACCGAAAAGCAAATGCATTTGTTGATATGAGTAGCCAAATCAATTCCTTTAAGTTATCCTTCAACTGTATAGTCCCATACCTATACAGTCTCTAGATCCCTCTCATTCCGGTGTATGTTCGATTTGTCCACGTGCCCCTTCCACTGGAAGCCTGCCAAGAGTCGTTCCTTGTCCATGCCTCTTGCACCGGCAATCACTCCCCGCCCTCGTCAGTGCCCGGGTGTCACATGCCCACCAGCTTCCGCTTGGTTCGTCCTCGAACCGCACCGTACTGGGAGAGTGATATAAAATTTAATTAATAATTGTTTTGATTCTAAAATTTCGAAAATACCCAATTATATAGAAATATTTGTATTATAATGGGTTTAGTGGTAATTGATTTTATGTGATGTGTGTGGTGACTAGCTTTTGGCGTGAATATGTTTGTTGCAGAAAAGATATATTCTCTATCATATCTTTTGTTTTGACCAATGGAAAATAATATTTAAATTGAAGAGAGAAAAGTGGTTTTTATTTGATTGTGAAATATATCTATGTGCATGCAAAATATTGTAGAGAGGAGAAAGAAAACATAAATTTAACTGGGTTTAGTATTTTATTTTTCTTTCTGGTTTTATAAATATTAGAGATAGGGGTAGATAATATTAACTGAAAGATTTTAGATATTGATAGAAGATTGCGCCGTTAATATAGTGTTTTGGGTAATACATTAGGATAAAATTAGAGTATTCTAGGGCAAGTTCTTTAGAGAAAAACTGTGAAGAGAGCAAAGAGGTGGAGGGACACCGAGCTGTTAGTAACTCCATGAAACTTTGTTGGCATAACTAATTTTTGGAAATCCAGGTAAGGGGAGGAATCGGGTATATGTAACACATGATTGATTGATTTAGGGTTTTGATAAATGTTTTTATGATATAGAGAAATATTCTGTGATGTGGTATAATATTTGTTCTTTTTCTTGTGCATCATTGTAAGGGGAGTACACCTTAAGGTTTCAAAGTCTTTTATACCGTTAGCAATGGTAGGAATATATGTATGTATTGTGTGGTTGAAGGGTGGTTATTCGCGTTGCAAGGAAGGAATGGAAAGACACGGGTTTTGCTTTGTATGGGAAGGTTTTGCAATCAAAGTTATGATTTAGGTTAGAAAGAAGAAGAAAGAGATGTCAGATTGGGTTTAGGATTCTGGGAGTGATATTTGCATGGGAAAAATGGTATGGTTTCGATGAGAAGGAATTTAGGAGTAGCAGACTGTGGTTACCGCAAAGGATGGGTGGTGTAAACGTTTGAAAATAAATGGGTTGTTTGGCTTGAGAGTGTAACCAGCGCGAGACATGTATTTTTTGAGTTACTGTCATCACACAAAGGTTAAATGCATGGGTATTTCATTTATTAAGATTTTATATTGGAAAATATTGGTAGGTAGGATATTAGGGCCATTAGTAATTATTGGAGATTGGAGCAAAGAAAACTTTGGGTAGAAAAGGGTTACGAGTTTTAAAGAAAATAGTTTTGAAAGGAGTATTAGTGAGAAGTTAATGTAAGTAGAAAATGCAAGAAAAAGTAGTTGCAGGAGGTTTACGTGGTTATCCAACATGAGAAAAAAAATGCAAAGGATGATATACTTAAGTTAAGTTAACATAATGTAGTATATATATTTATATGTATATATAGTAGCAGAGAGTTACGTAACCTAATGATAATTTAATATAATATAATATATTGTCTTTATGTTTTAATACTTTAAGTAGTAGTGTAAGGGTAGTTTTCTTGGTGATGGTAGAATCACACGCAGAGTTGGGGCGCTAGAAACTTATAATTTGTTTTAGTATTCTTGTAAATGTTTTAATAGTATTAAAAGAAAATTAATAGCATAATCATGATAGAAATTTGGCATGTTGCGATACTGTTTTATTTATATAAATTTATGAATGCGTTGGATGTTTTGGTTAATTGTTGTTATGTTTGATTATTTTAATGAAATAATTATATTAAGTTCTAGAACTTAGAATTGGTAGATAAATGTGTATGATGAGATCATTGGTCAAGGGTAAGGAGATTTGTGTTATTATTATGTGATTTATGAGTTAATGTATTATGAGTTAATGTATAGTATTGAGACTATGCGTGATAGATAATGAGAAGGGCGTTATAAACTTTATGATTGTTAAGTACTGTATGTTATTCAGAATGTGTATTGATTTGTAATGTGAACATGAAGCTATGTTATTTCCTTGTACTGTCGTCAGTCATGTTTGAGCTTTTCGTATTGCGCTACGATAAGAATGTGATGTGTTGGACTCTCGTTTACGAGATAGTGATTCGAGTGTCACTTCCTTCTGCGCGAGGAGTGGATGTCTCGCCCAAAAGGCTTTTCGAAAGGTCGGGGAGATAGGTCGGAAGTTGCGATGGAAGACGACTCGAATTGCCCTGGTGAGGAACAGGTACCTGTTAGTGATAACAGGTCATGACGACACAGTAAAAGGAAACGACATTGGGTCATGAATGGTTTGGTTGTGATGTTAATGATTGGGATGAAATAAGTTGTATGATTTTAAATACTCTGTAGTTAATATAATTACTGTATATTGTGTGTTATGATATTTCTGGTTGCTCACCCTGAAAGTTGTGGTTGTGGTTTCCACCTACGATGATCGTACTTGTACGGGAGTAGATTGCATTGAAGATAAAACTGGACAGAAGTAGCTGACGTGAGAGTTGGGACTTTAAGTTTGGGAATTTATTATTTATTTTAAAAGTTTTCAAGTTTGATATTTGTATGTAAAAGTGAGATTCTAAGATTTTCAAACGATNTTTATAGTCATGATTTAATTCCGCCTTTGAATTGAATGTATTATAGAAAGGTTGTGAAAAAAAAAAATCACCGTGACATTCCGAAAAACCGGGGTGTTACAAATTCAATCTGAAACAAGAAATGAAAATGTCAGTGTGTCAAAAGTCTCTGAACAAATCACGTTCAGTCTATTTATAATTTTCTGTCAGTCAGATTGTTTCTCAATCGAATAGCCTACTAATCCAGTTGACTGTATTGAAACAGTTATAACAGACAGTCAACATATAGGCTCTCAGTCAACAAAAAACAACACACATTTATTACAGTTGACCAAGTCATCAATGCTTAACTAACTTTTAAAAATATAGCCGTTGGAGCGCGTAAGCATAACAGAATTCCAAAACAGATCAAAGATACAGTCAAATGTACACATAACCAAGTTGACTGACACATGAAAAAACTCTTTGAAATTCTTTTCAATCCAAAACGTCACAAAGCACTGATGTTCAAAATTTGTACAAAGGTTTTAGAATAGTCGAATCCATTACAGGTGTATTCGACTGTACTAGAACTTTGTCACACGTTTATAAGTTCATATAGGTGCTTGTGATTTTTCACTTCCAGAATGTACTGTTATCAAAGACATTTTGTTACACATTGTCATACAAGCATGTTCCACAGATATATCACATAATTAACATAGAAAAATACAACACAGTACATCAAAACATGTTCAACAAATATAACAACAAGTTCAGAACAAGAACATGTAAAACAGCAACATGTGTACTGTTATTAAGCATTGTGTTGTCATCATCAAAAACCAGATTGATATAGAGTTTGTGTTGTCAACAATCTCAACACATCGTTCTAAAATTCTTTCTTATGGTCACTTCTAATCGATTTAATCCTGAGGCCCATCTCATTTTGAATAAAAGCAGTGAACCTCTTGAATACTTTAAGTGTGTCACTTTATCAGCAATGAAGAATGTGCATGTATACCGGGAATAATCATCAACTATAACAAGTCCATAAGATTTTCCACCAAGGCTTTTCACTCTTGAAGGTCCACATAAGTCCATGTGCAGTAACTGTAGAGGTCTTGAAGTTGATATTTCTCTTTTGTTCTTGAAGGACTGTCTTGTTTGTTTTCCTTTTTGACACGCATCACATAATCTCTCAGAAGCATAACGAATGTTGGGAAGACCAATAACAAGATCCTTTGATACCGGTTTGTTTAATTGACCCATGTTGATGTGAGCAAGTCTCTTATGCCATAGCCACACATCATCTTCTTTAGTCATCAAACAAACTACTGACTGGAATGATGTTTCCTTGAAGTCGATTACGTAAATGTTGTTAAGCCTTTTTCCCATAAGTAATAATTCGTCTGTTAACTCATTGCTTATCAAACAATATTTAGGCTCAAAGGTAATCTTTAATCCTCTGTCACATAGTTGACTAGTACTGAGTAGATTGTGCTTTAACCCTTCAACAAGAAGAAGATTTTTAATTTCATAAGATGAAGGAGTTTTGATTTTACCTATACCTGTGATCTTCCCTTTGTTATTGTTGTTGTATGTAACATGACTAATAGTTTTGTAAGAGATGTTTGAGAATTTTGTAGGATCCCCTGTCATGTGTCTCGAGCAACCACTTTCCAAGTACCACGTGGAACTTTTTGTTTCTTGTTTCAGATTTGCCTCTGCTACTTTAGACTTTGCCATCATGATCAGATAATCTCCAGACATGGTCTTCTTGTTATCACTTCGACTCTTTTGGCCATTCTTTTCATTAAGAAATCTTGTGAATCTATCAGCAAGTAAATTTATTCTTTGTGATCCAGAAACAGATTTCTCACCATAAGTTGCCTTGTCTTGCAAGATTCCTGTTTCAAGAGATTCATAGAACCCATTAGTGATAGAATTTGACTTTTCATTGCAAGTAGTTGATATCAATTCAAGTGTGGATTCACATATCTTTCTTGTTTGAGAAATAGAAGTCATTCCCAAGAATATAGTCGATCAAGGAAAATAGAAGTCGATTAGTTTTTCAAATATCTTATGAAAACCAGCTCTGGTGCCAATTGTTGGAAACAGGATGGCTCAGTTTCAACACCAAGAGGGGGTGAATTGGTGAGGTTTAAAAATCAGAGTCTTTTTAAAATGTTTTTCATAAAGTATAAACCTTTACAAAGTTTCTTGAATCGCAAGGAATAAGAAGTTTAAGTGCAACAAAAATATAAAGTTGACTATGTAAATTGTAAAGTTGACTTAAAGTAAAAGTGTAGGGAAAGAGAAAGAAAACACAAAGTTTTTATATTGGTTCGACCTCAATGCCTACATCCAGTGTCTTTCCACAACCAGGAAGCCAATGCACTATATTAGTCAAGGTTTTTACAACAAGATTTCTATAGAGACCTCCATGTCAAAAGTATAGACAATCTCTCTAACCCTTTAACTAAAAGTCTCACTTTAAACAATCCTCAAAGTGTCAGAACTCCACGAGTTCACCTCCTGTAATCCCAATAGGACAACAACAATCTTTCCAAAGATTGATAGAAGACTTGATCAATATGGTGAACACCAATTTGTGTAGATCTTGATCAAAACAGTATGCACAATTCTCTTCCTCCTTAATAAACTCTTCCAAGAAAGATCTCCTCCGTCTTCTTGATGAGTTCTTAGAGCCTTTACACAGAGATCACAATCTGAAATATCAAATGAAAGTTAGAATATCTAAAGTCATTGTGATCAATAGAATCACGTCTATTTATAGTTTTCTACAAACCAGACGCTTCTATAGTCCACTTTGCTACTAATGTAGTCGACTGTCATCAGACAGTTATAACAGTTAAAACAAATTAGCAGCAGTCATAACAACCAAATTGATTTTGCATTTAATACAGTTGACTTGCATTTAATGCTTTAGCAAAGAGTTGAAATATAGTCTTTACAGCACAAAAGCATTAACAGACTTTCAAAACAAATAACTAACTAAGTCAAATTCACTACGCATGCAGTCGACTTAGACACTTCAACTCAGTTTGAAATATTTTTCAATGCAAAATCACTCACAACACTGCCTTTGAAAATCTGTGCAAAGTCACGAGTTTTAATCAACTTACTTCATAATGAAGTTGACTTAAAGCTTGCAGTTTTGCCACACAATATAAGTTCAACAAAGTGCATGTGGTTTTCTTTTCTAAAACATATGCAATGCAATCACAAAAGATGTATCCAATGTAAAATCAGTGAATATACATATATATACGAGAATCAACACAAACATGTTCATTAAGATATCATTCACAATAAAGAATTGAACATGTAACACATAACAATACATGTGTTATTAATAATGTGTTGTCATCATAAAAAACCAGAGCACTATGAGATTAAGGTTTAGCTAAACCAGTGTTTCCCTTATCAACAATCTCAACACTTAGTAATATCTGTTTTTTATGATGACAAGACATAATTAATAACACATGTGTGATCTATGTTACATGTTTAATGTGTACATGCTATATGCTTTTGATCAATGTGTTAAATTTGTTTTAAGCATAATTGAGAACATGTTTGTGTTGTTCATTACATATCACTGTGTTACATATGTGATTTTATACGTGATTGCATGACATATGTTTATGAGAGAAGAAAACCACAAGCACTTATGTTAAAACTTTAAATGTGTGGCAAAACAACAGTTTTAAGTCGATTTCATCATGGGGTGAATCGATTAAAACTTGTGCCTTTGCACAAACTTTTTTCAAGTGTGTTGTGAGATTTTTCAAAGAGAAAAGTTTTTCAAAACATGTTTAACATTGTTACATAATTGATTGTCTGTGTGTTGTATTCGATTAAGTTTGTTGATGTTTTGAAATTTTGTTAATGCTTGACATAACTATCTAACGATCATATTTTTAATTGTGTTGACCAAGCATTAAATGATAATTGACTGCATTAATTGGGCATTCAATTAATTGTTGTGTTTGTTGCTAACTGCTATAACAGAATTGTCATATTTGATTACATTAGTAGCTTAGTCGATTAAAATGCGTCTGACATGTGATATTCTATAAATTGACGCAAATTTGAATTCTGTAAGAACTTTTGTGATTCTAACATTTTTGATATCTTTTGCAGAAAGTGTTATCTTACAGAAAGAGAGAGAAAGCTCCAAGAAACAAGATTGACCATGGTGATCAACAACTTGTGATTTCTTGAAGAGCAAGACTGATCAAAGGCTGAACAAATTTGCACATTTGGGTGTAACTGCGAGATCAGATTCTGCAATCTTTTGAAGATTGGTTTGAGGTTCCCTATTGTGATTACAAGAATAAAAATTGTGGTGTTCTTGACTTTGAGAGTGTCTCAAAGGGTTTATACGGCAGGAGAAGGGATTCTTGTTGCTGGTCTAGTTTTGTATTGCCTATATTTTGATTGGAGGGTTAGGGAGCTGTTTTACATTTTTTATGTGAAGTCTTCTATAGAAACCTCGTTGTAAAAATCTTAATCATTATAGTGCATTTGCTTCCCATGGTTGGAAGGACACTGGATGTAGGCAGGTTGGCCGAACCAGTATAAAAACGTAGTGTTTGAATCTTTTAATCCTTAGTCTTTTACATTTAATCGACTTCCTTCTATATTCATTCAATTAAGTTTCTATTGCATTAAAAAATCTTTTACTTTGCGTTTCAAGAAACGATTAAAGGCATTTCCTTTTGTGAAAAAGATTTTATAAGATTTTGTTTTTATATTTCACCAATTCACCCCCCCCCCCCTCCTTTCTTGATGTAAGAAATTGAGCCATTCTATTTTAACAATTGGCACCAAAGTTGGTTTTCATAAAATATTTGAAAAACTAATCGATTTCTATTTCCGATTAATCGATTGATCTTGGAAAATGGCTTTCAATTCTAAGACCTTTGGTGAAGGTGCTTCAAAAAATAGACCACTACTACTTGTTGGAGAAAATTATGCCCTTTGGAAAATGAGGATGCAAATCTTTCTTGAATTGGTGGATAAAGGAATTTGGGATGCAGCTCTAAATGGTCCATATGAACCCACTCATGTTTTAAGTGGAAAAGTTGTTTTGAAAATTTTTTCAGAGTGGACTCAAGATGAAAACCGTAGAGCGCGGTATGATGTAAAGGCTAGAAATGTTATTGCGTCTACACTAGCAATGGATGAATTTTTCAGGATATCACAATACAAAACGACCAAAGAGATGTGGGAGGTCCTTGAAGTCACACATGAAGGAACTGAAGAAGTGAAAAGGGCCAGAAAGAATTCTCTTATACAAGAATATGAGTTGTTCAGGATGAAAGTTGGAGAGACGATCTATGAAGTACAGAAGAAATTTACACACATAGTAAATCATCTCATGGCTCTCAGAAATAAGTTTGGCAAAGAGGAAATCAACATCAAGATCCTGAAAAGCCTCAATAGAAACTAGCAGCCGAAATTCACAACCATATCAAAATCAAGATATTTAACCAATATGAATATGGAAACTTTGTTTGGAAAACTCAGGGAACAAGAACTGGAGCTTGGAAGGCTAAAAGAGGAAGAAGAAATTGAGGAAAAGAAGTCAATTACCCTTAAGGCCACAAGCAAGAAAGCCTCAAAGAATCTTGAACCAGAAAATGACTCAAAAGCATAATTGCATGACAAAGAGATCATGAACATGGTGGTAAAGAAAATTTAATCGATTTATGAAAAACAGAAGTTCTATCACCGACAATGCGGTTCCTGTAAAAGGAAAAATATTCAAGAAACAATGTTGTTCAATGCTATGAGTGTGGAAGAGAAGGACATATCAAGCCTGAATGTCCATACTTGAAGATCAAACAGAAAGCAAGCAGAAAGTTTCCACAGGACAAGAGTAGAAAGTAAAAGAATGCATACATTGCTTGGGAAAATAGTGATTCTAATTCTTCAAGCGATGAAGAATGCAACATTGAGGAGGAGTCAAATATATGTTTCATTGTAGGCTCTCCATAGACTGATTATGATAATGATGAAATATTTGAGAACGAGCCAAAAGAACTGAAGTATGATATGTTGTTGGAAGTTGATGGGCGTCGCAGCCCATGTAAATTTAATGTGCATAAAGAATGCAGTATAGATTAGGAAGTGACTCCTAGGTCGTCTCTCAAGGACCAAACTATGGTTCAAGAATTAGGTCTAACACGAAAAGGGGGGGTTTTGAAAGTGTTTTTGTGTATGAAAGAAATTAAATTAAAACATGAAATTAAACATAACTAAAAAGAATTGAAAGCATTGAGGTAAATATGGAGAACAGTAAAAGTCAAACAGAATAGACGACATAGTAAACGAAAAAAGTAAACTAAATGTAATAGACAGCATAAAAACAGTAAATTTAATGGTCCTAAAGCAAGATGTGTGAACTAATTAACATGCAACAGATAATAAAGTAACACTAGGTGAATTATTCAAATGCAACACTTAAACTAAAACATTGAATGCACCTTGCAGCGAAAACAAATAAAATTCAATTCAATTTCAGCATCTTCAACGCACATTCATAAAGGAAACAACAAATTAAAGAAAACGCATGATTGAAAATAAAATCTATGACTAAGCTACTTCATTCAAGATGTCACCTAGCTGGACGTAAGTCGTGCACCTTCCAACAATGATCAGTGTTTCCCCTCACGTAACAACCATGAGCTCTTCTCCAATTGAAAAATGAATCAAGGTGAAAACAGTGTGTGCAGGCCATAGCTTTTAAAAGAAAGAAATTGAATTCCTTTTCTCCAAACCGTAATTGTGTGCGTCGCTCCAGCAAAGATGAGATGAGCTTCTAAATTAATTCCCCACCAGGCCGTGGCATGTCCAAAAAGAAAACGAATGCACCACATGCTCTAAAATGTAAATCAACGTCTCTGCCTAAGAAAATGAATCAGTGCTTTATGGAATAATTAAAAAAAAAAAAAGGAATTCCATTCGAATGGAATATGTATCCTCTCATGAGAAAGAAAGCAAAATGATTGCTAGACTTCCAATGTTGTATGTGGTCGTGTGTGCACTGTTTCCTCTTATGTAAATGAAAGTAGCGCTTCCTGCTGGACGTTCTCCCCACTTTCACGAACAAAACCAGTGCATCCTAGATCCAGCTATTATGCACCGTTTAACACTTCTTCCAGCCGTAACTTATGCATTCCAATTTCTAATTAAATGAAAATTAAAACGTTCCTTGCTTCCAGCACCGCATGAGAACAAAATGTTCAACTCCATAAGGGAGGTAAATAAAAGAAATTGAAATTGAAAGTGCTTCTAAAATTCATCCAAAATCCCATGACAGAGTAAACTTTCCAAAGCTCTCCATAAAAAAAAAACGTTCAAAGCCAAGCAAAGTGAGTGTGGCGGCTGACCCCCAAAAGTAATAACCGTGAGAGTTTTTTTATGAGGGTGGGGTCCACACAAAAAACCCTAAGGTGCTAAGTCATCTACCCTAACACTTGGGTTTAATCCATTTTACCAAAATTGGCCCAATCTAAATAAATTAAGACAAAAACATTTTACACTACTACATTACAATTTAATTAATTCTAAAATGTCTTTGTGCAGAGTCTTCAATTATTTGGTGTCCTTTCTAATATTCCAAAATGTATCTCCAAAGTTTTCCCTGCAATTAATAATGCAAATAATTAGCTCAGATTATTCAAATTAATTAAAATTAAAATTTCTAGTCAAATTAAGCACAATTAGCAGAAATGGAAAAATACTGGACATTTAAGCACAATTCCCTGATTAATTTTAGCATAATAAACTGAGTGAAATCAAGAAAATATTGACTCATCAGACACGTTTCAAGAGATACACGCAGAAGTTATGCCACTCTAGTATAAGGTAAATTGATTAACCTCTGACAGAAAGGATTATGAGTATAGAATTAATAATCTGGTAGAGGAAAATGAAAAATTGAAAAAGGAGTTAGAAACTGCCTTGGAGTTTGCTAAGTTAGTTAAAACTTAGACAAAGATTATTAAAAAAGAATGTGACATTGTCCAGTAGATATTGAAAAAATTGATTACTTGACTAGCACTCTAGCAAAATTTACACAGGGTAAAGAAAACTTAAATGTTGTGCTAAGAGCTTCTTGAAGAGCTATCAACAGACAAGGCATTGGTTATAAGGCTAAGAGCAATAGAATAAACTCAAAGAAATTTATTGATTTGAGTAAATCTGCTACTAATGCTTGTTTTTTATTGCAACATAATTGGTCACAATGTTAGAAATTACTACCATAGAAAGGTTGGAGTTCCCAAAGGAAAACACAAATGGATTCCTAAGGAACAACCTCTTGCAACTGACAAGAGAGAACCCAAGTTTAAATGGGTACCAACGTAAAAAATGTTTAACTTTGTTGTATAAGACCCGAAATAAATGCAATAAACTATTTTATTTTCTCCCAAGAGAGTTTTTCCCAAATAAAGATGAATCTTATGGAATTTAATATTTCTGTGGTTTATGATGAAATTATGATTGATAATTGTACTGATTAAAAGTTTTCTGATATCTATGTTTGAATTGTATGAATACCTTGATATATTTGATTGGAATAATGATTTTACGCGAGACTGTCGTTAATTTTGGCTAGCTTGTAGTCTTGTCTTATAAAATTTTGTTGAAGAAACATGAGTTAGATGATGTTGAACGAATCAGGCATTGAGGGTAGTATTGGTTCGGGTTTGGGAAGGAAGTAAAATTTGGGTAGTCAATCATTAGCCGTCGGTAATACCCTTCGTTACTGTAATGATATATGTTATGAAAAGGTTCGTAGCTTTATTTTGATAAAACTGTGATGAAGCCTGACAATTTAAACTAAGAAGAGAAAACAAAGTTTATTTCTTATATAATTTTCAAAAGAACCATATAGCCAATAGCAGATGAATCATAAATATGCATTCAAATTGGTTTTATTATTACTATTTGAAAGATATATTATCTTTACCTTTAGAAGTCCCCACAAATTCGATAATTCTTTTTATAAACTGCATAAAATGGTATGGTACTCGAAAAGTATTTTTGATCATGTCTTGTTATTATTCTCCTTTCAAAATCATTTTCTACCAGTATCATGTATGAGACATTCAGTTTATGCCTTGAGAATATAAATACGTCTACTTTTATATTTAAAGTTTAAATTGAAGTTAATTAAAAGTATATAAATACATATACACATATATTTTAATAATAAATAAAAACCATGCTTACGAAATTTTGACATTTTTTTTAGAAGCTATATCTTTAATTATTGAAGAATGGTAACTTTTGCAAAGATAGTAGACAGTAGGTTTAATAAAAATTTCATTAGCAGATTTTAAGAAATTAATTACAATTAATAAAGGTTGTAATTGTTTTGGATGTGTTTTCTTTTGAAATATTTAGTCTTTGAATCTTTTAAAAAAAAATTAGTGAATTAAGCTTTGTACATGAACTATCATGAAAATTTAAAACCCTATGTTATAATTGTTTTGAATTAATAGCATTGGATACTCTTGTCACATAAATATCAATAATTTAGATTTTGTGGTTGAGAATGCAGTAGCTTTCTCATTCTCATCATCCATGTGTATAATTTTCTTTTTTTCCTAACACATAATTTTCTCCTTTTTCCTTTCCACCCTAGCTTGATTTGATAATTTGGCGTTATACAACAAAAACTTATACGTTGTAAAGAAATGAAACAAAACACGCACAAAAATTGAAAGTAGTTGCGAAGACAAGGAATGAAAATTATAGGGTTTGGTTCCTCTGTGATTATAATCGTCCAAACCATTAGGTTGCTGAAAACAAGTATAAAATGTCAGCTTTCTAGTCTAATGAAATTAATAAAAACAATGAAAAATATAAAAAAGTGAACGTGAGAATAATCTAAGTTTCTTGGTGAATAAAAGAGGCATAGTACTTTAAAGGAGAGTAGCAGTAAAGCAAAGCAACGAGAGATAGCAAAAAACTTTCTGGATTGAGATAGGGGAGCTAATCTATTTCTTTTCCTAATATTAGGAAGTAAGAATTTACCTTGATCTGTATAAGGCGCGGAATGATGATTGCTCTGGTAAATTTTTCTGGATGAAGAAAGAATGTCTGGTTTCCATCTAAGTGTAGCAATATGGTTCTGTTGTAGATATATGATAGTGTGTGTGATTCATAACTTAAGATATCCTTTGCAAGTAAAATAAACAAATAATCTAGCATATTACTTACAGTGCACCGTGGCCTTATTAAGAGAAAAAAATATTTTCTCTGGAAACTGTTAGAAAGGAGACGTGCCCCTGTAATTATTTTATTCAACCACTTTTAAATTTTAAATTTAGGTCGGATATGTTTGTTATTATGTGAGGTAAGTTATTGTAAGGCTGAATAACAATAAAAAAATAAGAAAGACGTTAAAGGCATCTACAATGTCATAAAGTGGGTCAAATTCTTTATTTTTACTAGTTATTCTATAGTATATGATTTTACCGTGGGAATATTTCATCAAAAGCTATATATATATATATATATATATATATAATGTTTTGTAGTATTTTAATATTCCCATTTAATTGTTATATCAGATTTGAAAATGGTTGCAGATTTAAAATCTACTTAGGATATGTTAGAGCCATCTTGCTATTGGCTTTATTTTGATGGATTAAAATAAAGATTTAACAATTAAAATTTTAATTTTTTGTATTAGTTTGGTATCCGTCATATTATTTAGGTTACTGAAATATAAGATTTTAAATGGAATTATCATATATATACTTTTATATTCAAGTGATTATTCATAATTATGAGTCTTGATATATATTTTAAATTCTTTTAGACTATACTACTTATGTCTCGATATTTTAATTTAAGTGACTAAGGTTTTAATGAAGCAAACCTAAACAAAGGAAACCTAAACAAAATATTGTATAACTTTTAATGATGTACTAGTCTTATTGTGTATTATTGGGTGATTTGTATTTATCTCGGTAATTAAAAAGGATGATTTCCTTTTACCTATGTAAGACGATAGGTGGATTCGAATTTTGTTATTTTTCCTCTTTCAAGAGGGTACAAATATCTTGCCAAGGGTTTCTGACTTGTGTTGAGTATTGTGCTTGGTGAATGGATGTTACTCACCAAATGTTTTTACTCGTAAGTCCTTGAAGAACCAGGGAGATATGTCTAAAGTAGTATGTAGAGGACAACTCTTATCCGCGGTCCATATGAGGGACTGGTTTTGTTATATATGTGTGTGAATAAGAAGAACCGAGATAAATCCAATTATTACGAGTAAGAGACGAGAGATAATATGATTTTATTGATACATTAATAATATTATTAAATGTTCAAAGTGCGTAAGTAAATTTATCTGTAACTTATGTTTTTCTGTATTAGGTTAGCTTACCCTACTTGTGTGTCTACGATGATCGTATAACTCGTGTCGTTATACGGGAGTAGATGATGTTTCAGGTAAAACTGAAGACACTTAGTGCGAGGATGAGTTGGGAAACACTCTTTGGGACTTTAAATATGTATTTTAAATTGTGAAACGTTGTGGTTTGTAATTCTAAACTACTTTTAAGATTCGGTTTGTGCTCCAATAATTACTCTTGAAAAACTTTGACGTTCTTATTGTATAATATTAATAAATGTGTGGTTTTAAATGTAAACATATATTTTGGAAAAATTTTCTGTGACACTCCTAGAAGGGGTGTTACATGTTGCAGGAAAGTAGCGGCTACTGAAGCATTGTTGAACTCAAGGATGAATTATAATGAAGAATTCATAAGTTCTTGAGATTCATAAAGTGGTAACTATTGTAATCTTTTTAATGCATCATGCATAATAATTGTTTGTATGATTGATTGTTAAATGCATGTTTGTTGTATGTGTGTTTGAGTGATTGTTTTCTGTAAAAATCAAATTGTTCGCGTTTTAACCGATTATGTTAAGTGTTGAGTCGAATATGTATTCTGGGTATGTGTATCTCTATTTTTGAAAACACAATTAAACATGAAATCGATTTTGGATTTAATGAAATCGATTATAAATCTCTGTTATGGGCTTTCTTAGTTTGAAAATTCAAATCGGTTAGATTAAAATGATTGATGGTTCGCACCTTTATAAATGTTTGTATGCATTGACACTGTAACATAGTTGTGACACTTAAAACCCTTATCTGTGTCAAGAATTCTCTGCAAACTCTTCAATATTTGCCATGGTCGCTTCATCATCTCGTCTAGGAAAGCGTTCTGCCTCTCCAGTCAGAGAAGAAAACCCTTTTGGTTGGTTCAGTGATGACGAACAACAGACCGATTTCATCTGTCAGTAGGGATTCAAAGAAGTAATCAGACACAAATGCTTAAGCACTATGTTCTTCCGCACAGAGGGTTTCTTGTTTCAAGAATGGTTGGTCAACTCAAGTTTGACAAAATTTATTGAACTTCAAGGAGACTGTTATCCTAATCTTGTGAAAGTATTCTATGTGAACTTAAAGAGGGAAAAGAACTATCTTGTTTCCAGAGTAAAGGGTGTGACTGTCCAAATTGATGATTCCATATGGAAGTATGATGTTGGATTTTAGCCTAAAGGACTGAAGGCACATCATGGCATACCAGGGTTCAACAAAGTTGATATTTATAACAACTCTTTGAAGGATCTTGATATGATAGGGAAATATGAATCATTTTGTGTTGATAATCTGAGTAAAGAGGAAAGAATATGCGCTTATGTGATCACCTGGATTTTGCTTCCAAGGGGTAATGATCAATCATTGCTGAATGCAGAAGATGTGTACTTGTTGTATGCATTGCCAACAAAAACACAAACAGATTGGGCATCTGTCATTGGAGATTACATGCTGAAGATTGCAAAGCAGAAGGAATACCACTTGCCATACGTTGTCTTAATTAGCAGAATTTTGAGACTACAAAATGTGGACACCACAAACGAGATCACCAATAGCTGTAGTAAAAAGAATTTGATTGAAAAATTATTTCTAGATCACATGAGACTCATAAAAAGTAAAAAAGGTTGGATTTTCAAGGAAGAATACCTTCCTGGTATTGATGAAAGATTCAAAAGACTTGATGAGAAAATGCTAATGCTTCAAAGATCCTTTACTGAGCTACACTGGAAGATGGACTATGCGTTGAGGATAAATGCATTTTGTGACACCTCTGTAGATGATTCTGAAAGTGAAAATAATAGTGCAAACGAGAAGATTGTAGAGTCATCTGAAACAGAATAAGTTTTGTGCTTATAGTTTAAGGCTTTTGGTTATTGTGTTATGGTTTTAGTGTTTGCTTTTAATGTTTTTTTTGTAGCTGGCATTATACGCCATTTATGTTTTGGGTTGATTATATTGTACTTAATGTTTTATATCAATGAAATCAGAAGTTTGCTTAAATTGATTTATGTTGTGAAGCTGATTTAATAAGATTAAAATCGATTTTACTATAATTGTTTATGAATGAGTTGTTGATTATTGTTACATTCATACATTTTCATACTCATATATTACCTATGATAATTCTTGTACTATACTGATTCTAAAAAGGTTACTGAACTTAATAAAAAATTGAGCTGGAGATTGAAAATTCATTCACTTTATCTTAGTGCACAAGACTCTTTTCTCTTCTCAAACGAAGTTTGTCGAGCATCATAGGTAATCTTTCTTTCATTTGATACAAATGCATGTCAATTAACTACTTTATGTGTGATTTCCATTTGTTTTGACCGATTATTTTCGTGCTCTTGTCCTTCATAGACGCATTTTGCTTTCTCTCTCACGGATGACGACACTTTATTCTGATGAACCCACCTTTTGAAGGTTAGTTTTCATTTTCGTTTTGAAGAACTTATTTGTTGTTTTTTTGTTGAACTTGTTTATGGTTGTTGTTTGGTTCAACTTATTTGTTGTTGTTTGATTGAACTCGTTTGTTGTTGGTTATTATTGTTTGTTGTTGATCATAGTTCATGCTTTATAAAATACTAAAAACTGAAATTTGTTATTTTTCTGCTTTTAAGATCTTGTAGAGTTGTAAAAAAGGATCACAAGTAATTAAAAAAAATTAAAAAAAATTGATTAGCGTCGAATATTGACAAAATTCGACTTTAAGTTACGTTGTATATTGACAAAATTCGACTTCAATTTAATGTTGAATTTTTTAAAATTCGACATCAATTTAACGTCTCCTGATATGACGTCTTTCGCGAATTCGCCGTTAAAAGCCCAAAATATTCGACGTTGTACGCGATTTTTGTACTAGTGTTTAGAGTTAGACACACATCCTTATACATCATTATGCTTGAGTGAAACATTTTCTTTGGTGAGGACTGGTTCCATACATTCAATGAAAACAACTTGCCATGTTTGTTGATTTATCATTTACATCTATCTTGTGATTTTGAATTGTGAGCATCATGATTGATGTTTAGCTTGTTGAAACTAGATTATATATCAAATGTGATTTATAAGATGAGCACGCATGATTGATTTTGTTTATTTTGATTGAAATTATTCTTAAGTCATTAGACCATTGGATTTGAATTGCTTTCTAGGTAAAGTACTTTTGCTTGAGGACAAGCAAAGTTTCAAGTTTAGGGTTGTGATAATAATTGACTTTACTTTTACCTGTGATGCAATTTTGATGCTAAATCAACTCTTTTCGAGCTCATAACTTGCTTAATCCTCTCTTTTATCTTAGTTTTATGCATAATTACGTTTTAGGCTATTATGATGTAATTTCATCTATAATCCCTTTATTTTGTAGCTAATAATGTGCTTGGAAGAATCTCCAACAATGTTTAGAGCTGAACCAACCATCAGAAGCAAGCATATCTCCAGAAAAAGAAAAAAAAAATATACAGTGCAGAAAAGTCAAGCTGAGGGCCCTGGGTCAAGGGCCCTGAGTGCCAGCTAGTCAGGCTGAAGGCCCCTTAGTAGGGGCACTGAGCGTCATGCTTCGCGTAAACTTGTCTGGTTGCCTCTTCCAAGGCACTGAGCGTCAGCTTCAATGCATCGCAAGATGCCTGGTTGCCCCACTTAGGGCGTTGAGCGTTGGCGGTTAAGGGTTTGTTGCAGATCTATTCTGTTTAAACCTAAATTGCGAAGGGTTTTGGGTCTTTGGTTGTTTTAGAGGCATGATTTCACTCAGAGGAGAGCCTGGAGGACGACTAGGATTTATGGGAACACTCCTGTTAATCCCCTGGCAAGTGTACCTGATCGTTATCAAGTAATATATAAACGGTAAGTTCGAGTATCGTTCTCCCAAAGGACTCTTAGGCCTTATCTTTCATGTAAATTGATTTTATAAGACTTGAGAAAGAAATAATTTTGTAGTGTGAATGCAAAACGAAAATAAACATGCAAATGCAAGTGAATCAATTGGCAAAGAAAAGATATGAATGAATGGAGTTGTTGGGGTTTACAATTTCATCTTATCCACCCTCTTATATCTACTTTTCTTATTTAATTCGCTTTATTATCTAATTGTCATGCAAACTTTCTTGGCCTACCCTAAACTCAATTCCTTGGTGAAAAGAGCCTACTATTAATTATTAGTTTACTATCTCTAGTCTCCCTGAGTAATTAATAATGCATTAAAATGCAGAAGCAAAATACAATTGATCGTCCTACCCCTATCTCTAGGCAGTATTGCTTAATCAAGGAATTCTCTATCAGTTCATGACTTCCCCGTACGTTCCCGTATCGACAAAGGAAAATATCTTCTTACCGAATGAGTTAAACGATAAAAACATTAAGCATAGATAAGAAACCCAACAATTGATAATATAAGCATATGAATAAAATAAGAATTTCAAAAGATTACATTGTTCCCTAACAACAAAGGTTTTAGTTCATCATAGACATGGTGAAACTAGATGGAATTAAATGAAAGAATGGAAGAGTAAACCCTGGATTTGATGAATTGGAGCCTAAACATCCAAGAAATCGCCTCCAAGGAGTGTAGAACTGCTCTGGATGTCTTTGCTTGCCAAAAGATTACTCTGAGGGTCGCACTGGGTCTATTTATAGCACATAAAAATAACATAATTTTAAGCTCAAGCCCAGCATTGCATCGCTCAATGCCTAAATTGACCGCTCAGCGGTTTCCCTTTAATCGCCTGGACGCTCAGCGACACCGCTTAAGCAGAAACATACCTGGGAGCAAAGATCAAATAAGTGGGGAGTTTGGATAAACTTTTGGAGTCAATCGTGAAAATGATCTTATTTTTTAATTGAACCAACTTTTTTTCAGACTTATTGGACTTATTGGATATAAAAGTAATGTTCAGCCATTTAAGACCTTGTTCACTTGAGTGGATTTGAAGAAGAGTAATTTAGAGGATTTGAATATCTTAAATCCACTTAATTACTCTCCCTCAAGCCCTAAGACTTATTGGACTTATTAAAGGAACAAGTGAACATAATTCAGATCCATTTAAGTAAACAAGATTTTAAATGACTGAACACTTTTATATCTAATAAGTTCAATAAATATTAAAAAATTTGTTTAATTAAAAAGCAATGCAATTAAATTTTACTACTAAATTAATTAATCACACAAAGACAAGTTACTCTAGGGAAGTAGATTTGAGAATTGAGAAACCCTGACGACGAGAAGCATTTGAAAGAGAATTAGAAAAGTGAAAACGAGTCGAATTGAAAGCTAAAGAAGGTAAGAAAGGAGGGAATTGCCGCCCCTGAACATCGAAGGAGAGAGAGAAAGAGAGAGAGTTTGGTTTATTCCAAAATCTTATTCCAGTTCCATTTTCACCCCTAAAAGCCAAAAGCAGCAGCTCATCGCAGAGCGAAAGAAAGCAGAAGCGCAGTGGTGGCGAAAGATGACGGAGGTGGCGAGATCAGTGGTGCACGACGTTTTGGGACAAAGAGTCGTCGACGTAGACCAACCAATTGTCGATTACATCGTCAACGTCCTTGCAGACGATGACTTTGACTTTGGCCTCGACGGTGAAGGCGCATTCGAAGCCCTCGGCGAGCTCCTCGTTGCCGCCGGCTGCGTTGACGATTTCTCCGAGTGCCGCTCTGTCAGTCGCACTCCTTTTCCCTTTTTCGCAAAACCTAAACTTGTTAGCACTAACCTAACCATTCTCCTTCTTCTGTTTCAATCAAAATGCAGGTGTGCAGCACGTTGTGCGACAAGTTCGGGAAGCACGGTTTGGTGAAGGCGAAGCCCGCCGTGCGGAGCCTTGCGGCGCCGTTTCGAATGAATGAAGGTTTGGACGACGTCCAAGCTCCCAAGAAGAAGCCCGAGCCCGTCGACGGCCCTCTGTTATCGGAACGTGACCGTCTAAAGCTCGAGAGAAGGAAACGCAAGGAGGAACGTCAGCGAGAGGTGTTTCCCCAATTCCTCTGCTTATTGTTGTTTTCATCATCAAGGGGTTAAATTACAGTCATGGTTTTATAACGATTTTGATGTAGTGAGAAACTGTGGACAAATGCGGTTAATGCAACCACAACTATGGTTGTGGAGACTCCAAAACCCTAGATGTGGTGGAAACCAAATCTTGATTTTATTATTATTATTAGAGTTATGGATTGTTAGATTAAGCAATTTTACGGCAAAGTGTTGTTGGTCCGAGTGGTATTGCACTCGGTCCCCTTAAGCAATGTCTGGGTATCTGGCCTTGTGTATGGAAAGACAATGTTGAGAGAGGAGACCTGACTGGAGGTGGTCAGCCTAGTTTCCTGATAGAGATTAGTCATTAGTAAAGCTGATGAATACTCTGTACAATTAACATGGTTAAAAAATATTAAGCAGTTTTAAAATGTCAACTGTTCAGAACGTGTCAATTAGAAGCTAAATGTCTTTTAGATAATTATTTTAAAAATCAATACACGTCTCATATATAATGCCTTTCATGGTGAATGGTTGTAATTGGATGATAGTGTAACATTACTTTGTTATTGTTATTATTGTCACTGTTAGAGCTTGTGGTTGAGTTCATTTGACTATAGAAGGATACGAGCAGGCACAATACCAAATGCACTTGGCGGAGATGGAGGCGGCACGGGCAGGTATGCCGGTGGTGTGTGTGAGGCATGAGAGCGCTGGGGGGCCAAACGTGAAGGACATTCACATGGAGAATTTCAATATCTCTGTTGGTGGGCGGGATCTAATTGTGGATGGTTGTGTCACACTTTCGTTTGGAAGGCATTATGGTTTGGTAGGAAGGAACGGGACAGGAAAAACCACTTTTCTTAGACACATGGCTATGCATGCGATCGATGGTGTTCCAAGGAATTGTCAAATATTGCACGTGGAGCAAGAGGTGACAGGTGATGATACCACAGCCTTGCAGTGTGTCCTTAACTCTGACATTGAGAGGACTCAGCTTATTGAAGAAGAAGCTCAGTTAGTTGCCCAACAGGTGAAGAATTGATTGTGTTCTGCTTTGCTAGCAGTTTGTATATGGTCTTGAATCTGGGATAACTGAGGATGTTGTGTTGTTTGACAGAGGGAATTTGAGGACAAAATTGAAAAGGGTGACTCAAATGGAATGGTTGGCAGGGATAGCATTTCACAGAGGCTTGAGGAAATATATAAGAGGCTTGAACACATTGATGCTGATTCTGCAGAGGCACGAGCAGCATCTATATTAGCTGTGAGTTCATTGTTGATTTGTATCATAATTTTTTAGAGTCACTTGTTGGAAAGTCTTATTCTCTTATTAGCCACTTGAATCTTGTTGAAGTTTTGAATTGTAGGCTTGTAGCTTATTCTTATGTTAATGTGTCTTTCGGTTTTCCCTATTTATTGCATAATCAGTTCTCTAAGGAGATCATTCAGGTAATGGTATGAAATACAAAGGCAGTACTCTAATATGTTTTTAGATGAGGGTCTCAAACATGCTAGTAGAAGAATTTCTCTACTTTAACATTAAGCACTCTCCTGTTGTTGGTTACTTAAAATTTGTAGTAAATATTTATGAAGCAGAAACACTTTCCAAAATCATTGTCTTACAAAGGGCAATTTCAGGGTTTGAGTTTCTCTCCTGAGATGCAGAAGAAGGCAACAAAAACATTTTCAGGAGGATGGCGAATGCGCATAGCTCTTGCTCGTGCACTGTTTATAGAGCCTGATATATTGCTTCTTGACGAGCCTACGGTGACTCATCATTCCAAGTTTCTTCTGTGATTCATGGATGCCTTGGTTTATAGAATTTATGAATTTTTTTTTATTGCAGAATCATCTTGATCTTCATGCTGTCTTATGGCTTGAGTCATACTTGGTTAAATGGCCAAAAACATTTATTGTTGTTTCACATGCGAGAGAATTTTTAAACACGGTAACATATCAGCTTATCTTGATTTGGTCAGATATTGTGTTGCTTTAGTGCTTTCTCTAAATGTGTTACTAGTATAGTTTTTAACTTGTTAACTGCCTTCCCAGGTGGTTACTGATATAGTTCACTTGCAAAACCAAAAGTTGACTACTTATAAAGGAAATTATGATACTTTTGAGAGGACCCGAGAAGAACAAATTAAAAACCAGCAGAAAGCATTGGAGGCAAATGAGCGCGCAAGATCTCATATGCAGGTATTATTTTTCACTGTTAAAGTTATTCTTCTCAGTGTTGATAGTTTATTTTGTTCCGGCTGATGCTTTGTTATACTAGTATTGGGTTGTTTATATGAATCCTTAATTTGTGAATCTATTCAAGAGCTACACGTTATGCCGCCAAGTGGGGTTTAGGACATGGGTGGTAAACTAAGTTGTGAGTACATTGATTGCATGATATATGCTTTCTCAATGTATTTTCTAATATTAGCTTGCTGTGTGTGAATTTCTTAGATATTAAATAGGGTTGGATAGTATGATGGAGGGGATAAACTGTCATTTGTAAACTGAACATTTGCTCTTTGTGAAGGGGAAGCCATTGGAAGAGAGGCTTTTCTCATTCCCTATCATAGTGGCGGGAATGGAGATCTTTTGGCAGACAAAGATCTGTGGCTGCCAAAGATCTGGAATCATGGAAACACATTGTGGCTCTTGTGGCCAAGTTCCTTTTGGGGGCCTAAAAAACAGGCTGAATTGGCACAATAGTGTCACAACGCAACAGATAAATGGGTCAATTTCCCTCTTTTCCCTCAACTGCATTGTTTTGAGGGTTTATAAAAGCTAAAATGGACCTATATCCCTTTTCAGATTGCCTAAAATTCTTAATGCCCCATTTAGTCCATGTTATTCTTCCCCCCTTCCCTATTCGTCAACAACAACCGCCTCTCTAGTTTCTTTTTTGGCGCCTCATCTCCACCAGAGTCACCTATCTCTGGCTGGCTGGCCTTGGTGGCTTTTCTGGGGATGCCCATATCCTTTAACTAATAGTAGGCAATATATTGTAGTCAATAGAGAGGCATTGTGGTGTTATGGGATTCTTGTCTACTATTTTGATTAATTATGGTGTTGAAATGTTGAATTAGCATGGTATTATATCTATTTTTCATATGAAGTAGACTCTTAAAAGTCAACAAGTCAGGTCCACAAGTTGAGTCTACGACACCACCATGAGTCTACCTAGACTCTCGAATCTGATAATCTTGGGTATGAATGCTACTTTGACCCTTAAGTAGACCCTTAAGTAGATTTATATTGCATTATACACACACACACACACACACACACACACACACACACACACACACACACACACACACACACACACATATATATATATATATATGCATAAAATTAAAGAAAAAACACCTGAAATCAAAATTGACCACATGGTCGAAAACAGCAAAAGCGGCACAACATATCACCATGTCCAGAATAGGAAAACAGCAAGAGATTGGCTGAACAGGTTGAGTGGCAGAGGGTCATAAGCCAGATGAAATCTTATGAATATTAACAGTTTACAACACATCATATGTGCCAAGTCTATTACATGCATAAATGACATGGGGGCCTATAGGAGCCATACTGATAACGGAACAAGTTGGTTACTGGAGTTCACAACTGCTGTTGTGATCTATCTAGGCTGAATTTTATCCCAAGTCCCCATCAATTTGGCAATCAACATCAGTATACATGATTGTTTTATGACAAACAAGATTTGAAGATAGTGCTGCCTGATTAACATCTATGTAACCAACATATGTACACAACATTATTGGCTTATCTTGTAAAAACCTATTTCTGATTCTCCATTAATTTATAGAAGAATTGTTAACGATAACATCCCGTTAAAAAACCCTGAGGTCAAGGAATAGGATTTTGATAGCTGCCATTTCAAGATCAGATATAAATTTGAGGGCACTAAGTTCCAAAAGATCATTTGTAGCCAGAAACTTGTTGATAGGTTTGATACAGTTTACAAAAGAAGGAAAAAAGAAGGTAGTTAGTACTATTGTAATTACATAACTGTAACAGACTATTATAAATAGTCTTTAGGAGGTGAGGAGACAGTTTTGGAGTATTTTGTAAAGGGAAAAGTTAGGAGAAACAGGTCCTCTCGAAAGACCTTGAAAATTGTACATGGTTGTTCCTGTTCTTACCACATTGGTAGAACAGTGTTGTTTGGTTTCTTAATAAACATCCAAGAATCTGTCTTGGAGTTCTCTTGTAAAGTCTGGGTACCTATCAATTGGTATTCAGAGCCTCTTTTCTGGTCTTGTGGTAGCTGTTGGGGGAATGGTGAATACAAGAATGGAATCAAGATTGGATGGACTTGAAAAAATGGTGCAAGAATAGGATAACATAGGAGGTTCCAACGTCTCGAAGAGATGATTTGGGGGCTTACAGTGGTGGTGGAGAAACTGTCTTCAACAACGAAATAGCCTGATGAGGATTCGGTCGTAAATGGAAGCGATGAGGGTAGCAGAGAGAATGAAGAGAAAAATTCGGTAGTGTCCTCAAAATTGAGAAAATTGGACATCCCTGTCTTTGCAGGAGAGGAGGCCTATGGGTGGACTAACAGATTGGAAAGGTGTTTTTGATTAAAGGAATTCGGTGAGGAGGAAAGAATGCAGGCTGTCATGGTTGCTTTGGAAGGGAAAGCCTTGAATTGGTTTCAATGGTGGAAAACCTATAATCCAAATCCTACGTGGGAGGCATTCAAGGTGGCTGTTGTCTGCAGGTTTCAACCAACAATGCTGCAAAAGCCCTTTAAAATTCTAATTGGCTTGTGAAAAACGGGTTTAGTGGAAGATTACATTGAACAGTTTGAACAATATGCTGGGTTCTTGAAGGGGATTCAACAGGATTATTTGGTAGGCATTTTTTTGAAAGGGTTAAAGGAGGATATCAAGGCTGAGGTTAAGTTGTATGAACCCAAAAATCTTCCTGAGTTGATGATGAAGGTTCAGATGGTTGAGGAAAAAATCAGAGTTACAGCAAAAGGGGAGACCCCAGACATAACTGTAACAGACTATTATATATTTTTAGATTTCTTGGTGACAAGAAACCAAATTACTATTTCGGATTAAGGAAAATGCACACTAATCTGTTACAATAAAGGGGAGACCCCAGACATAATAAGTACCATCACTACTCACCAGGGAGGGCAGCCAGCCATATCTACCCAGCCCATGCCATCCTCCACTCAAGACTCTATTCTAGAAGTATATCTAGAACAACTGCTAGATACTAGAAAGACCAGTCAAGGTGACTTAGAAGTTCTGCATTTATAAAGAATTTCTAGACTTTCACGTTGAAGACAAGGTGAATCTTCTTGGAGGGGATATTGATAGCTTTGATACAGTTTGCAAAAGAAGGAAAAAAGAAGGTAGTTAGTACAGTTGTAATTACATAACTGTAACAGACTATTATATATTGTTAGTTTTCTTGGTGACAAGAAACCAAATTACTATTTTGGATTAAGGAAAATGCACACAAATCTTACTTCAACTTCAAAAGATGATAATTTAATTAGAAAAGGAAAATACAGAAAACGTCCAACTACTTCTAAGGGAAGAAAATCCCTTCTACACAGGTTAGAACCCGTTCCCGAACAAATTAATCCACAACCAACCTGATGTCCGTTTCCCCCCTTAAAAGATAACCCTTATTAGGCGTTGTAACCACCTCCAACCCCCAGTTAACTGTCTAACCCCTGTTAACTGCCTCTTAACCTCTATTTTGACCGTTTTTTCTAACATACACCTTGAGAGTTCTATCATATATAGTCTTATTAGGAGGTGAGGTGGCAGTTTTTGGAGTATTTTGTAAAGGGAAAAGTTAGAAGAGACCCGTGCTCTCGAAAGACCTTGAAAATTGTACATGGTTGTTCCTGTTCTCACCACATTGGTAGAACAGTGCTGTTTGGTTTCTTAATAAACATCCAAGAATCTCTCTTGGAGTTGTCTTGTAAAGTCTGGGTACCTATCAATTGTCTTGACAAGCGAAACTAAACAACTATAGTTTGGGATGAATTGTGTTTGGAAAGTCTGCACACATGCTCTCTCTTTCTATATTAGTGTCATTAGATGGGTTAGTGTTAGTTATATTGATTGAATCCTTATTAAACAAATACATGCTCCTTAATTAGTTCTTGACATTGCTTCTAATTATTCCGGTGTGCTGGGATAAACTTTGAAAAGAAGCTCTTTGACTATGCTGTTTTTTATTGAGTTTTTTTTTTTTTTTTTTTTTTTTTTTTTTTTTTTTTTTTTTTTTTTCTGATGCTATGCTTTCCAGCTTCTATGAAAAAACTTTTTTCCTTTTGAAAAAACTTATCTAATTTTAACAAATTTTTTGACAGTTTTAATTAAACATTTGAAAAAGCAGGCAGACTATCATATGTGCGTAGTCTGATAGGAATAAGAAGTGTAAATAACTGTAACAGTTTAAATGCCTAGGACAATTAGGATTGGGTGGGGGAGGATGTATAAATAGAGGCCTTCTAGATTGAAAAAGGAGAGTTGATTGATTTGTTAATTGACAGGTTCATACCTGAGTAGAAGGTTAAGCCTCTGTATTCTTTGCTGTATAAACACTATACTGTGAATATAATACCGATTTCCCTATCTTCTGTGTGTCTTTTGGAGAGGAAGAGAGTTATCGAATTAGGTTCCCAACCTAGGAACCTAACATAGTCTGTCCAGCGTCATTTTCCATTTGATTCCTTCAAAATATTGCTGTTTGCAATTTCAGAACTTGTGCCTCTGTAGCATTTTACTCAAGATTCTATTTGACATCTGATATTTGATGTTTTGCTTTTCTTTCAGACCTTTATTGACAAGTTCCGTTATAATGCAAAGAGGGCATCACTCGTTCAATCTAGAATCAAGGTACTTGTTATTTAAAGTTTCAGTTTAAATAATTAAATCCGATATTTCCATATCATCAACCCCTTTTTTCCTGGAAAATATATTTCAGGCTTTGGAGCGAATGGGCCATGTGGATGAGATTGTTAATGATCCTGAGTAAGAACTTATTTCTTTTATTGTGTTTCTCTGTTTAGCTTTGTTGAAGTTTTTAACTGTATATACCTTTTTTTTTTTCTGGTGGGATGTAGCTACAAATTTGAGTTCCCCACTCCAGATGATAGACCTGGTCCACCGATTATAAGTTTCAGGTATCCCTTGTACTCTCTATGGAGAATATTGATTTATACGAACCAGTGAATACCAAAATATAGTGTCACGTACAGCATTTAGGCCTTCTCAGTGAGCTAAATGGAAAATTTTCATTACGTGTGCAGTGATGCATCATTTGGTTATCCCGGGGGCCCCATTCTTTTTAAGAATTTGAACTTTGGGATTGATCTTGACAGCCGTATTGCAAGTAAGAATCATGTTTATTGTAGTTCCTGGAATGAGTTCTCTCATGCCTTTTGAAAGCCTTGCCGTAATATAGATAATTTTGTTCAATTTATATTGGCATCATATAGTATGCATGATTGCTCAGCATGAGTCATGGCTGTATGTGGTGGATATGTCATTCATTCCTGTGTTGTATCTTCTGGGGGTGGGGGACGGAGGAGAGATTGTTAATATAATGACATGGCACTGCCATATTGGTTTGGTCTTGAAATTTATATCCTCAATGTTTGCAGTGGTTGGACCAAATGGTATTGGCAAATCAACTATACTTAAGTTAATTGCTGGGGAACTTCAGCCCAGTTCTGGGACCGTCTTCCGTTCTGCTAAGGTAACTATAGTACATTGAGAAAACAATCCTACAATTTCAAAAATAAAAGTTACTTCTTTTTGTCTCACTTCCACTATTATTTGACTTATTGGCTATTTTTTTTATCCATGATACTGTTAACAACTGAAGTCTCAGTAGTTTATGGTTTAAATCAGTTGTGAATGTCAAAACTAGTTTATGAATGATTTGAAAATGGTAATGCACTTTACAAGTTACTACGTGATGCTCAGGAACTTGAAATTATCAGAATGGCAGCTCATCTATCCGTAGTGATGTCTTCTCTTATTTCAATATTATTTTGGATCATTAATTACATATCTTTACTGTTACAGGTTCGTATAGCAGTGTTCAGTCAGCACCATGTTGATGGTCTGGACTTATCCTCAAATCCTCTACTGTATATGATGCGGTGCTATCCTGTGAGTTCCTTGTATTCAGTGACAATTACCTGTTTTCTGAATATTTTGTGGGAGTTAATATTAATTTAAATGCCTTACTGGGGTTCCCATCCTTCTAATCACTGACTAAATGAAGTGCAGGATAATTGATGTTCCCATCATATTCTAATTGAGGGTGACAACTCAATCTATTTATCTATTTTCCATCCAATCCATTTATAAATAAATTCATGTGTTAGAATAAAACATGGATCGGGTCCAATCTATCCACAGATGGCTGGCTTTGTTTGACTTGCAGACGAGAGGTTTCTCAAACCACAAACCCTTGAGGTTGAGTCTTGTAAACTTCTTTCTCAACAGTGCTATTCAGGAAGGATGTTAGGTTTCTTGGTGACAAGAAACCTAAATTCTATCTCAAAATAAACAATCACAAACAGACAAGAAACCTCAGTGAGGCAGCAGTTTATTGAATGAAAAATACAGAAAACATTCAACAACATCCAAGGGAAAACATTCCCTTCTACACAGGATGGTCCCTGTTCAGAAATAAAACACCCAACAACCAGAACTAGAACATCCCTCCTCCTTAAAAGACAAAAGCTGCCTAACTACTAGTTAAAACTTCCCCTAACTGCTGTTTAAACTCCTCATAACTATCCCCTAACCACTTCATACTAACTTCTATGTTTTACTTTTGCCAAACTATCTACAAACTGTCTAATACATTACATATCCTTTCATTACTCGCTGTTGTAAAACAACTTTGTCTTCAAGGTTGTAATCTAAAGTTGGTCCTTAATCGTTGCGACAATTTCCCATGCGACTGCCTCAAGGCTTCCTTAACATAATCTTTTGCAAACAGATGCTTAATAAACAATCTGACTTGGCTTCCAAAATCAACAAGTTTATTACTGGAGTTTGCTAGCAATCGTTTTCCATAACAGATAAGTAACCCAAGACAAAGGAAGTCCTGTTGGGTGGTGGTAAGGGGACTAGGGACCAAGTTCCATTGTGCAGCAGGGCATCATATTCTGCTTTCATAGCTACATACCAAGTAGGGTGAGGAGCATGTTTACTTGTTTTGGGTTCAATGTGAGCGAGGAGAGTGGCCTAAACCAAACACCTGGAGCTTTTTTTTTTTGTTTGGGGAAACTATAGGGAAGAATGTAAGGATGATCAGTATAACAGATAAAGTTCTTTTTGTGCATGTGAAAACTAATAATTGTTTCCTCTTTTCATGATATAGTTTTTGTGAATTTGTTTTTTGAAAGAGAGGAAGGGGAACTGATCAGGTCTATATATATTGGGTGCTAGGCATGTAACTCGGTGATTTTGTAAAAACTTGTTTAGTAGCTGTACTTGTAATTTGATTATTAATTTTTTCCTTTTTTGAAAATTTCTGCAGGGAGTTCCAGAACAGAAGCTTAGAGCTCACTTAGGTTCTTTTGGTGTAACTGGAAATCTTGCACTGCAGCCAATGTATACTTTGTCTGGTACTTTTTCTCACAGTTCATGTAGACATCATAATTCATAAACGATTCATTAATTATCTTTTAGATCAGCAATAATATATGTTACAACACTCGTGGGTGTTGAGTTCCAATCTAGTGTGAATTATATTTTTTGACTTCTCCAAATGCTTTACTAGGTGGTCAGAAAAGCAGGGTTGCCTTTGCAAAGATAACTTTTAAGAAGCCACACATAATATTGCTTGATGAGCCTTCCAATCATCTGGTATGCTGCTGTGTCTCTCCGTCATTGTTTGTTGCTCCTTGGTGGGCTGTTTGTTGTTTACTGTCTTATTTGTTGAAGGGAAAGTACACGTGTCTAATGATTCATTGTTTTTGTTTTCCATCATGGTGGTGCTTATTTTCGCTTTTATAATGGTATGCAAGCAACTTGAGTGAAGGAGAAAATAGCTGTAGATCCTATGTTTTTTTAGGGAATCATCTCAATCCTAACATAACAAAAACGACGGACCTATTGCCCTGTCCGAAACAGCTTACATTTCCTGCACTGAATCTTACGTTGTAATTTGTGTCTTCATTTCCTACAATGGCATCGCCGTGCAACAGCTATAGTAATAAGATCGAAATCCCTGAACAGGAAAATTACTGGGCATTTTTATTTGTTATCTTCTTTTATGGGGCCAGTTAAACTAGTGACACTATTTGTTTGGACGAGACGTTTTGCAAAATAAATTGGATGTAGATTGGCAATTTCAATTTTCAAGAGGATTTCTTGGAATATAACATTAGGGTTCAATGAACACATAACGCATAAGAAGAAACTTTAATGTCTTGTTTGATAAACAAGTGCAACGATGTTACATTGCAGCTTGTGTAGTATATTGTGAATTAAGCGACCCTAAATCCAAAAATGACTGAGAACGTAATAACATGGTGTAGGATTTGGATGCTGTTGAGGCGCTTATCCAAGGTCTTGTCCTGTTCCAAGGAGGCATTCTAATGGTATGACAAACTCTCTGACACCTCATTTTTTTAATATTAGTATTCGATTTGAGTGGTTACAAACAATCATATCATACGTTTGTGTCTGGCAGGTGAGTCACGACGAACACCTTATCTCGGGAAGCGTGGAGGAGCTATGGGTTGTATCCGAAGGAAGAGTGACACCGTTCCATGGCACCTTCCAAGATTATAAGAAGATACTCCAATCAGCCTAGGAACAGAACAGAGACCACTCTTTGGTAACTGGAAGATACCTGGATGACATTTTTCTGCTGTTTGTCTCAGCATGGGAGGGAATATACAAGTTTTAACATTTATAATTTTTGTAAGGTCTACACATTTTATTTTGCATTTGTATTACAAAAACATCAATGTGATTCTACTACACAATCACGTTGCAACATCATTGTCTGTAGACTCACTTGGATGAAAGAAAAGGGTGATTGTGATTGTGGTAAGAAAATTGGGACAGCACCAGAGAATATATGGTCTTGCCATAATTGAAAATGACCCAATAAGAATTCGCAATTAAAAATATTTATTCATGTATTTTATTATATTATTATTTTTATTTTTTATTAGTTAGTTTGTTATTATTTTTTATTTGTAGTTTGAGTTTAGTCTATATTTTTTTATTATAAAGAGAGGATTTTATGTATTTATTCAATACAAGAGAGATTAATATCATACGTAATTTTTACTATATTTAAATAGTATAACAGTTTGATTGTCTTTACGGATGGAAAAAAAATCTGTAGACACAGGTAAAACCTGTGGCGGGTAGTAACTACTTGCAAGAAACGAGTAGTAGGTATTTTAATATCCGTTTCTAAATGGGTCGGGTACGGGTAGTATATTATCCGATCTGTGAGTATCCGTTACTCATAAAAAAAAAAAAAATTAATTTATATATATTTTTAATTAAATTTAATTAAAAATAGAATAAAATTATATTTCATTAGGTTAAATTTAATTAAAATTAAATTTTAATTTATATTTAATTTAATTTATATTATATTATATATATTTTTTTGTAATTTTATTTAAATTTTATTTTAAAATGTATAAAATATATTTTTTTTTATTTTTTGCGAGTATTCGCGAGTTATAAAATATCCGCAGGTATTTTCTAAATGGGTACTCAACGGGTAGCAAATCGGGTTATGGGTAAAATTCCGACGGATTGGGTTACGAGTAGGCACCTCCGTACTCAACCCAAACTATTGTCATTCCTAGTTGTGTTGATGAAGCATCTCTTGAGTTTTAGGATTATACTTTCTTTTGTTTGTTCATGGTTTGTGACCTCTCTTTAATCACCATTACATATTATGTTGTAAATTGAATCTTGCTTTTGAAATTATGCAAATTTGATTTGTTTCCACAAGTTTAAAACATTAAGGTTTTTGAAAAATATATTTCTGCGTTATGAGAAAAGATTTTAAATATTCGATTTTTGTAATAATCCGTGACACCTTGAATTTGGGACATTACATCTTTAATTTCATAGATAGGGATTAACTATACACTTTATGAACTTAACATGCACTCAGTTCTAGGATTCCTACCTTGGTTACCACTACTAGCCTACATTAGTGGGGAACTGAGTTTGTTGACTTTTAATGCTACCTAAAAGCGAATAAACAATCATTCAAGAAGGGTTAGACGATGTATAACACTATTTTATAGTAGACGACATATAACATTAAACTCTTATGGGAAGCTATTTTTGGATGTATATTGATATGTTGTCATTGACACGATCAAATTAACGCTACTAACAACTTTAGTATTGCTAAGATAGTAGTCAACAAAATAAAAGGGGTAAATTTAATCCTAAATCGTCTCCCAACGAATATAGAATTGATTCTTAACAAATTAGTTGTTATAAAAATTATACAAAAGGGTTAGTAAAATAAAAATAATAAATAAGATAAAGATAAATAAAAGATTAGATAAAATAACCAAAGATAGAAAGAAATAAATTTATAAAAAAGATTTAAAAGATAAAAAACAATGGTAATGAAAATATGTTAATTTTAGTGTCTTTTCAAAATAGGATTTATCAATGGTTATCTAAAGATTATCATTCAATTAACTAACGTCTTAGATATTCAAATTAATCAATGTAAATTCTCAATTGATTTGTTGGCATTTTAACTATCAACAAAAGTACATTCTCGATTAAAAGCAAGAACTAACAAGATGATGGACAGAATATACAAGATGAAGAAGAACCAAAGCACTTACAGTAGCAATCAATTGATGAATGAAGCAGGAAGCCATACCTGAAGAGTGCAAGCCAACCCAGCAAGGAAAAACCAAAGGACGGAGGCAAACTGATATGCGTACAATGAAGTAGAAGGCACAGAGAAAAGCAAATGCATGTACAAAGAAGAATCTAGAATGCAAAAATATTATTGAAAAGTGAAATCTGTGTTTACAGTCTGTACAAGAGAAATAAAAAGGAAAAAATAAGATGGAGTGGGCCACAAGCCTAAAAGCCCAATAGCTAACGTTATCATCCCCCTCAAGTTGGGAGTAAATGTTTATCATTCCCAGCTTGGAATGTAGATACTTAAAAACTGCAGGGGCAAGAGGTTTAGTGAAGAGGTCGACAGCTTGTTCAGTGGTAGAGATGGGGAGCAGCTTGAGGAGGCCAGTGTTGATCTTGTCCCGAACAATGTGACAATTGATTTCAATATATTTGGTGCATTCGTGGAAGACTTGATTAGAAGTAATCTGGATGGCAGAGCGATTGTCACAGTAGACTATAGCAGGTTGAGTGGTGATAACACGAAGGTCATGAAGAACGTAGGTCAACCACTGAAATTCACAGGTGACAGTAGCAAGAGCTCGATATTCAACTTCAGAAGAGCTTCTGGAAACAATTTGCTACTTTTTGGATTTCCAAGAAATGATAGAGTTGTCGTAATAAATGGAGTAACCAGTGATAGATTTTTGGGATTCGGGACATGTTGCCCAGTCAGAATCGCTGTATGCTTTGAGTTGATTGGTGTTGTTGCTTTGGAGGAGGATGCCATTGCCGGGACTTCCCTTGAGGTATCGAAGAATGCGTTGAGCAGCTTGTTGATGTGAGGTGGTAGGAGAAGAAACAAATTGGCGAAGATTATTGACGGAGAAAGTGATATCAGGTCTGGTATTGGTAAGGTAGATGAGGTGGCCAATGAGTCTACGGTAGGATGAGGCATCTGCATCATTGAGGAGGTCACCTTGACTAGTAAGACGTGAAGAGTGAGCCATAGGGGTCAGCATAGGGGCGAATGGAGCATTCCAGCTTCAGTAAGTAGGTCGAGGATGTACTTGCATTGAGAGAGGTGGATTCCATAACTGTTTCTGGCAACTTCCAACCCGAGAAAGTAAGTGAGGTCACCTAAGTTTTTGATGTGAAAAAGGCTGTCAAGAGAAGTAGTGATTTGTTGTATCTCAGTGGCGTTGTTGCCCGCAAGGACAATGTCATCAACATAGATCAAGATGGCAGTGGTGTAGCAAGTATCATGTTTCAAGAAAAGGGAATGATCAACATTAGATCTAGTGTAATTGTTAGATAGAAGAAAGGTGGAAAGTTTATCATACCATTGTCGTCCAGATTGTTTGAGCCCATATAAAGATCGTTGAAGTTTACACACCTGATTGGGGTTTTGATGGTTGAGGCCGGGAGGAATTTGCATGTAAACTTGTTCATGTAGGTCACCATGAAGAAAAGCATTGTTGACATCAAGTTGCTTTAAAATCCAGTGGTGAGAGGCAGCAATGGCGAGAAGGATACGTAGAGTAGTTAATTTAGCAACAGGGGCAAAGGTCTCGAGGTAATCTAATCTTTCAAGTTGGGTGTATCCCTTAGCAACAAGGTGGGCTTTAAAACGATCAATGGATCCGTCAGACTTGTGTTTCACTTTGTATATCCAACGACATCCTATATCAGTTTTGCCGGGAGGAAGGTCAGTGATGGTCCAGGTGTTGTTGTTAGTTAAGGCGTTGAGTTCGTCTTGCATAGCTTGAGTCCACTGAGGTATTTTAGAGGCTTCCTTATAGGTGCGAGGTTCAGTGATAAACGAGATAGAGAGGATGGTGTGCCTGAAATAAAAGGATAACTTGTCATAAGAGAGAAAATTAGTAATAGGATATCTAGTGATGTGATTAGTGTGAAAGTCTGAAAGATATGTAGGAGGACGTGTGGTCCTAGTGGATCGCCTGACAGTGTCAACATGCTCATCTATACTCGATATATCATGATTGTAGTTGTTAGTTGGGGGAGTATCATCAGCATTGGAAATGGCTGTGGTGTCATTGGCACTGGTGACCATGTCACTAGCAACAGTAAGGTCAGTAGAACAAGGCATATAAACATTAGCACTAGGAAAGATAATATCATCATGGTTGTGACTATAATTATGAGGAGCAGGCAAAGAAAGAGAGGTAGAACCTGAACTGTTGATGGAAGTATAAGGAAAGCAATTTTCATGAAATAATATTTTGCGAGACATATCAATCTTATGGTTTTGTAAGTTAAGGAACCGATAACCTTTGGTGTGTTTTTGGAAGCCAAGGAAAATGCCAGGAATAGCCCTTGCATCAAGTTTCTTCCTGTGAGCAGTCAAAGTGCTAATATAGCATAAACATCCAAAGACACGCAAAGCAGAAATATCATACAGATTCCCAGAAAGTATTTCATGTGGAGTATCATCATTAAGTAATGGGGTAGGCATGCAATCGATCAAAAGAGTAGCATGTTCAGCAGCAAAACACCAAAAAAGAGTAGGCAAATTAGCTTGAAACAAAAGAGAACGAGTGACATTTAACAAATGTTGGTGTTTGCGTTCAACTATGCCATTTTGTTGAGGGGTTTCATTACAAGTCGTTTGATGGTTGATACCTTTAATGGAGAAAAAATTGTGCATAGCAAACTCAATACCATTATCGGTACGTATTGTTTTAATAGTAGTAGAAAATTGGTTTTCTATGTTTGTGATAAAATCAGTGATAATTTTTCTAACAACAAATTTGTTAGTCATAGGTATTAACCAGGTGTAACGAGAAAAGTCATCAACAACAGTGAGAAAATATTTGAAACCACGCATAGAAAGAATGTTGCAGGGACCCCATATATCAATGTGAATAAGATAAAAAATTTTCATAGTTTTGGAAGTACTATCAGAAAAAGGTAACTTTCTTTGTTTAGCACGATGGCAAGCATCACAAACGTCTGTAGAAGTATGAACAATGAAAGGGTATTTAAGTTTCAAGGAATTCAATCTAATGTCAGAGGGATGTCCTAATCTAAGATGCCATAGGCTAGTTTTGTTTACAATATTGTTCGCAAACTAAACAACAAAAGTGAGTATGTGGAAGGAAGAGTCTAAAGTGTACAAGCCACCAATGAGTTTAGCTATAAAAAACTTCTCTTTGGTTTGAGTGTCCTGTATAGTACAACCATGAGAAGAAAAGGTTAATTCATAGTTATTAAAGGAAATCAACTGAGATATAGAAACAAGATTAAAGGAAAATTGTGGAACATAAAGGACGTTTAGGAGGTGAATATTATTTTTAAAAATAACGGTTCCAGAATATTTAGAACGAACGATATCACCATTAGTTAAAGCAATAGGAATGGGTGATTCTTTTATATGAAGAAAAATTTTGTAGAGAAATACTTATATGGTCTATTGCTCCAGAATCAAGGATCCAATTATGTTTAGTGTGTTTGGAAGTAAAAGTGGGACAGATATTACCTAGAAAAGGTTGGTTTGCTGAAGCAGAACCAATGTGATGAATTTGAGCAGAAGCAGAAGCACCATTTAAGTTGTGGTTTTTGAAAAGCTCTGCCAAAACTTGAAATTGTTGAGACGTGAGCCGTATATCATCAACACTGCCAGGATTATTATCTTTGACAATCACAAAATCTTCTGAAGCAGGTGTATGATGAATCTGGGCTTGCTTGTTATAGAACTTATGTCTAGGGAGATAACCGTGCTTTTTATAGCAAACCTCAATCGTATGACTGCTTCTGTTGCAATGAGTGCAATGCTTTCGACCAGTCGGTGCACTTTTCAATCCTTTGTCTTGATTAGGGAACTCGTTCTTGCAGTAGCAGACAGCTTCACTGTGCCCATGCTTTTCACAATAATTACAAATGATGGAGGAGGTGGAAGCAGCGCAAGCAATGGTAGTACCAGTGTCCTGATTCTTTACAGCAGCAATCAGATTTCCACTAGACAGTTGTCTTTCTTGTTGTGCCACCAAGGAAAAAACCCTAGTGATGTCCAGAATGGGATCAAGGAGAAGCACGTGTGAGGTGACGTTAGCAAATTGATCATTCAGTCCCCGTAAAAATTGCATGATTTGGTCTTCTTGCTTCCTTTGTTTCACAACAGTTAGAACTTCATATTTGCATTCGGGTTTACATGTGCAAAGGGGTTCGGGACAGAAATTTTCGATCTCATCCCAAAGAACGCGAAGTTTAGTGAAGTACTCCAAAACGGTAAGGTCACCTTGATGAAGGCCCGCAATGTCCAGTTGAAGGCTAGAAATCTGAGAGAGACTTCCTTGAGAAAATCTATTCTTTAGGTGGTTCCAGATCTCCGCGACTTTACTCATCCAAATGATGCTTTGTCTGATGGGGATGGAAACCAAGTGGACGTTGGAAACCGAGTGGACGATCCAAGAGACGACCATGTTGTTTCCGTGAATCCAAGCGGCATACTCCGGCTTGTCTTTGCACGGTGGAGGAATATTGCCAAGAACGAACTCGATCTTGTTCTTGGCGCTAAGGGCAGTCAACATTGATCGACTCCAAGAGTGGTAATTTGTATCATCAAGAACCGGCGAAACAAGAGCAGCCGTTGGGTTCTCGCCGGGATGGAGATACATGTAATTGTTGACGAGGCTGTCGGCTGCCATGACTGAGGCGGGAAAAAAAAGGGAAAAAGGGTACAAGAAAGGGAGAAAGGGAAGCAGAGTGACATACATAACAAGATGATGGACATAATATACAAGATGAAGAAGAACCAAAGCACTTACAGTAGCAATCAATTGATGAATGAAGCAGGAAGCCATACCTGAAGAGTGCAAGCCAACCCAGCGAGGAAAAACCAGAGGGCGGAGCCTAACTGATATGCGCACAATGAAGTAGAAGGCACAGAGAAAAGCAAATGCAAGTACACAGAAGAATCTAGAACGCAAAAATATTATTGAAAAGTGAAATTTGTGTTTACAATCTGTACAAGAGAAATAAAAAGGAAAAAATAAGATGGAGTAGGCCGCAAGCCTAAAAGCCCAATAGCTAACGTTATCAAGAACTTTTTATAGATCAGTCATAGTAAATTTAATCAAAGTACATTCTCAATTAAATATTAGGATACCTAATCATGTCTATTCTTTTACCTCTTATGTCAAATAAAAAGCTAATTAACCAAAGTACATTCTTGATTAATTCTTGTTAATGTTTTTACCATTAATCAAAGTACAAACTCAATTATTTGAAAACACCCATTCAATGACATGAAAGTTTCTAACTTTAATCAAAATAAATTCTCAATTAAAATTAAAATTCCTTGGATTTATATGATTGATATGTTATGTAGATTTCACACCTTGCTAACTTGCTATAATGTAAAAACCATAACTTTTACATGATTAAGAAGCAAAAGACATAGATAAAAATAAATCACAACAAGAATAAAAAGAACAAACAAATTTATTTATTTAACCTCAAAATCCAGTTAAGAAATTACAGCAGAATCAACTCGAGAGGCTTAACACTCCATGGAATATGGAAATAACATGAAAGTATAATAAAAGAAGGTGGAGAACATGAGAGAAGAGAGGGAGAAATTTGAACCCCGAAAGGGTTCCTAAGCTCCTTTAATGTGTTTCCCTTAATCTCTTTATATAGAAATTGGATTTGGCTTTATTTCAGGCTTTTCTGTTGCAATTTTCTTTATGATAATGTAATTTCTTCAATTATCTTCTAAACAATCCAATATCTTCAAATATATTTGATTGCTCTGGAGATCTAAAAATATTTTAGAAGATATTTGCTATATTAAAAAACGATTTGACAAATATTATTTTTTTATATTTATTGATATAATTAAATAAGGTAATTATTTTACAATATCAAATAAAATATGTTAAGATATATTTTCTCTAAATTATCTTTAATCATAAACATGTGTCAATTATCAAAGCCCTTTTAGTAGAAAAAAATAGAGAAAACTACAAGATCTAATTTTTGTTGCTTGTTCCCTTTTCTTGGCTAGCCAAATTTATTCACTTTTTTCATGTTATGCTTGGATTGTCTTTTTGTAGTCTTGATTATTTGTTATTCTTAGATTTATCTTTAAGGTGTCATGACACTTTACCTAATTTATTTCCACACTCAATGAGCTCAACTTAGTTGCAGTTGCACTATCACACCTCAATATCCCAAGAACATTTATGCAACTAAAAAGCTATTTTTAACATATTTTTGTATCTCATGCTAAATAAACCCAATTAGAACAAATCCTAATTAAAATATTCTATTAAAGTGCAAAAACCAATTAAGAATCCAATATTAAAGGCTAAATGAAGACATAAATATATACTCATCATATATTTTAACACATTTTTCATTAGAAGATATTATTTATGGAATACTCTTGTTTACAACAATTCTTTTTGATGTGTTATTATGATTATCCATAAAGGATATTTTAATTTGAGTTCTATTATTTTGCACATGTTTCTAAGATATCTCCTTCATAACATGTTTTTCTTTTCTCTTTTCGTCTCAACATGAGTACAAACTCTTAAGTATGCTATCTCTAAAGTTTTTATGTAGACTTTTTTCATTGATAAGACACTTACTATAAAAAAAAATGTGTTAGACAATATAAATTTCGAAGAAACACTCTTGTGTATGTTTTCATTTTGAGAAAATTTTCTATTGACATTTAAACAATATACATAGCTTTTCGTATAAGACCTTAAATTTTCTATTGACTTAATCAAGTGTTATAGACATTGTAAGTCAAGTAGACATTTCTTTTATTGAACAGATATATTTCATTTGGTAAACTTTAAAACTTGAATTGTTAGAAGATATTAGACATCAAAACTTTTGTTAGAAGATTAAATTACTCCATACGATGTTGTCTATATATATTATTTTTAAATAACGTTATTTTCTTATTTATTTGTTTAAAGTTTTAGAAAATGAAATTCAAAAGCAAAATAATATAATATTGAATAATTGATTTGATTTTGTATACGTGGTGCATTTCTACGCAAGCAACGCATTATCTACACGGATATACACGCTTAGGTAACTCGTTTTCATTACGCCACCTCATCCTCTTCTTGCATTATTTTTCCTTTAATTATTACCTCTAATTTGAATCAGATTTTTGTAACATTATCTATCTTACTATCTTCACATAATTCTACCATGGCTGCAGTGGTCCCTTTCGTTCATGTGTGCATATCCATGTATTCTCATTCATCCTTTTTTTCTCAATAATTAGGAGGTTCAAAAACAACCATATAATATGAGATACATACTTTTTCTTTTATTTTTCTGAAAAATAGTACAAATTATTTATACTCCTCTACAATACCAAAGAGACAGAAATGGTGATTTTAAATTTTTAAAAAGGTATTTTAAAACAAAGGATTATATAGGAAAAATTGAAAGTAAATTTTACATATTTTAGATATTTTTAATTAATTTTTTATTAAAAATTATTTTATTATATATTTAAAATATGTTTTCATCTGTAGTTTGACTTTACTTGATCTTTATTCAATAATTTCTTTCTCTCTTTTCAAAAGCAAGTTGAACGGACAAAAAAGTAAAAATAACATTAAAGTTATTCCATTGATTGCAAAATTAAAATAAGAGAGTAGTTAAATCAAAAAATAAAAATAAAAATTAAATATTTGATGAAAGAATTTTTTTAATAAACAGTTAATTAAAATTATCTATAAATAAAATACAATAATAGTTGGCACGAACGGAATGGAATAGAATGGAATGGAAAGTGATATTAGTACGTATGTTTGGTTATCACGTGCCGACACACCTTTATAAAACCAACTGAATGCAATTGCCTGAAATGCAGAAGAAAAATCTAGACACAAACTATTCCACTGTCTCTGCTCTCTGCGTTTTGGTTCATATTTTGTTTTGTGTGTGATTGTAAAGTCTTGAAGCTGGGTTCCTGTTTCTGAACTCAAGCAGGTGACAGTGGCGTGTGTTCTAATACCTGAAAAGGTTGCGGAATCTTGTTCCTTGTTTGCTTTGCAAGATATTCAACCTCTTACACAGACACCCTTTCAACCCACGTTGCATCATCTTCAACTCTGCAACTTATTGTGAGCATTCCAATCAATCACACGTTGCTTTCTTATCATGATATTCATTCTAGTTAGTTGTTGTTATTGTTAGTGTTTCTCGGTAAGGCTCAGGGAAGATTGAATTTTGACCAAAACATAGGTAGGAGGTGATGATTAATTCGTTTCTTTTCCTATTTCTACTTGATTTTTTGTTTGATCTGCATCATTTGGAGTGAAAACTGTTTGAATGATGAATGGGGCGGTTTATGTTATGGAACCAGAAAGCTAGAAGAGTTATCGATTGTTGTGTTTGTTATTATGGATTGGATGGAAGAGAGTAGGACACAAGGTTTGCAAATAATAAGGAATTAATCATGAATCAGTTTTTAAAATTATTATGGAAACAAAAGCAGGTCAGTTTTCTTGTAAATTATGTAAATGTACTTATTCAATGGAATTCTGGAATAATATGGAAAGTCATACTGAAAAGAAATGACCTTCTGGCAGATGAAGTTTTGGTTCAAAATTGTTTTGCATGAATCTAACCTAACATTACCTAAACCCTTTGTAGGAAGAGATGACAACATTGTCGGATATAGGGGTTTCTGCTGCCATAAACATTTCCAGTGCATTGCTTTTCTTTGTGGCATTTGCTATTTTGAGGCTTCAACCTTGGAACGATAGGGTGTACTTTCCAAAATGGTATTTGAAGGGTTTAAGAACAGATCCAGTTCAGGGAAGAGCGTTTGTGAGCAAGTTCATCAATTTAGACTGGAGAGCATATCTTGGGTTTTTGAATTGGATTCCAGAAGCAATTAGAATGCCAGAACCTGAGCTTATTGACCATGCAGGACTGGACTCTGTTGTTTACTTGCGAATATACTTGATAGGGTATGTATGCAGCATTGAGTCAATGCTACTTCAGGAATGCATGATACGGTTATTCTGATCTGATTTTTTCTGTTTGTGTTGGCAGGCTTAAAATCTTTGTCCCTATAGCATTCTTGGCTTGGACTATTCTGGTTCCTGTCAATTGGACTAGTACTGGCCTAGAAGGAGGCGACATAAGAAACATAACTTCCAGTGATATTGATAAACTCTCTGTTTCAAATGTCCAAAGTCGATCTGAAAGGTTTCAATTTCTCCATTCAGTGCTGTTGCAATTCTGCTACTCCATTTTCATGTTTTCTACCAAAGTCTTCAAATTTGAACTGTCTCCATGCCAAGTGTATACTTCAGCTAGTATGGTGTTTTAGATTTAGCATCTAATTAGGTGAAACCTTAAGCTTATCTTAATTGCTTTTCATCTTCTATAGTGCTTATGATATACCTAAATTATCAATTCTTCGCATCAGTCTTTCTTTCTAGTTCTAGGACATCACTTAATTCCCCAAAATCTATTTGAATATTAACATTACTCGTTCTACTTACTTAGTTGGCATCGTCTCCCTTATTAACATTAGCATTGCAAAGTAAGTCACTAATGTGATGCATATTAATGTATACTAAAGTTCTGTGAACTTCTTCAGGTTTTGGGGACACATAGTAATGGCTTATGCCTTTACCTTTTGGACTTGCTATGTTTTGCTAAAGGAATATGGGAAGGCAGCATCAATGAGACTTAGTTTTCTTGCAGCAGAAAAGCGTCGTCCTGATCAATTTACGGTAAACTGAAATTTTCACCCTTCAATATTAAATGTAACTATTGTATATAGAACTATGTGGTCGCAGATAGTGATTCACTCTTTTGTTTGTTTTACTATAATTTTGTCTGGCTTTGAGCATCTCTGAAAGGAACTAATGGAATCTGATTTGAGCTTTTAGAGGATGGAGTTTGTATTATACTTGTTCATTTTCAATGGTAGATTTCAGTTGTATATTTAACAGTTTTTTGGGTCTTCTTTTACTACAACAGAGCAATGCAGTTCTTGTGCATCTTTATCACTAGTGATGAATTCAAGAAAATTGCAGCTGTAATTGAGTTGTCATGCACTAGCTACTCACATTTTTACTTACAGAAATACTGTGTACTCAGGTGCTTGTTAGAAATATTCCATCAGACCCCGATGAGTCTGTGAGTGAGCTTGTTGAGCACTTCTTTTTGGTCAATCATCCAGATCACTATCTAACTCACCAGGTTGGTTCTTACTGTTTACGCCTACACTGCTCAAATGGTACTTGCATCTATTATCTCCCCGACTTTCGTATTATGCATTGTGTGGTTTCTAGTTTCTAAGTTTCTCCCTGTACTACAAGGTTTGGATATCTTGTGGCCAGAAGTCACCCTGTTACTGCACTTCACCGTGTTCATTGAATTCAAGTTTATAATTTGAATTGAAATATATACATTATAACTACATGTTAAATGAAACTCGCATGCTTGATTTCAGAAAGTCATTCCTTGTTTTCACCAATAATTACATACTTTCTACTCTGTTTCCAATATTCAATTACATAGGAAACTGTGAAAGTAACATTTTAGTGTTTCTACCATTTCTTGCTCAAATTGCACAAATCTTTGACAACCGAAACCAAGTGTAAAAAAAGTGGTACTTTTGAAATTATTGGCAAAAATAGAAACCAAAACTGATAATCCTTTCATAAACCAAAAAATCCCCAATTTCCCCTTCCATTGTCCTATCTTTTGATACCCAATATACTGTTGCTCAAGTTGCTGCTTAGCTTTCAATTGTCTATTTAGTTTTCTTTAAATGGGTAAAATAGTATCAGTCAATTTATTATAACGTTTATGCAGGTTGTTTATGATGCCAACAAACTCTCTAAGTTGGTTAAGAAGAAGAAGAAGTTGAAAAATTGGCTTGTATACTATCAAAATAAACTTGAAAGAACTTCAAAACGACCCCAAATAAAGGTATTTAAATAGAAATTAATATTCAGTCAAAATTTTATCAGAACCATCCAGGTTTCGCTTGAGCTTTCCCTCTTATTTCGTGCTGCCAGACTGGTTTCCTTGGCCTCTGGGGAAAGAAAGTGGATGCTATTGATCACCACATCAATGAAATTGAGAAGTTGTCAAAAGAAGTAAGTATCGCGTATATCTTGTTTTCTATCACAAAGTTTATCGAATTACACGTGCACAATGAAATCTTCCATGCCAATAATACATAGACAAACTTTTAAGAAATTTACTTTTATATGAAAGTTTACCCTTTTTTATGGATCCACAAATGCTAGTTGTTAATATAAGGGGGGAATTTGAACCGGTATCCTATCCCTCCCTCCCATCCACTTTTACTACAACGCCAAATCTACTTTAATTTTGTAGAGCTCATTTTAGGCTAGAATTTCCTAAAAATTCTGCTAGTTTCTTTACCTTATCACGTGCATCAGAGTATTCTGCTATCTTGTGGCAGCCTTTCCTTATTCATCATTTATATCAAAATAGAGAACTTTCCAAATGCTGGCGCTAGAGTTTGTACTTATCAACTTTGGACTGCAACAAATGCTGAAGAAACTTCTTAATTCAATTTCACTTAGGGCCAATATCAACATAATAGGTCATTTGTAGATAGCCATATTGTGTTTTCATTGCTTTAGGCTCTTTCTTTAAGTTTTCTTGATGATCAGCGATGATTTTGCAGATTGTTGTAGAGAGGGAAAAGGTCACAAATGATCCCAATTCTATCATGCCTGCTGCATTTGTGTCATTTAAAACAAGATGGGGTGCTGCCGTTTGTGCACAAACTCAGCAAACCAGAGATCCTACACTTTGGTTGACTGAGTGGGCTCCTGAACCGCGAGATGTATATTGGCGAAACTTGCCAATTCCCTATGTTTCCCACACTGTCAGAAGGTTAATCATAGCTGTGGCATTCTTTTTCCTCACTTTCTTCTTTATGATCCCCATTGCATTTGTTCAAACCCTTGCAAGTATTGAAGGAATCCAGAAAGCAGCACCGTGGCTGAAGCCACTTGTTACTATGTAAGTCTAATCTAATGGCTGGAAATCTCAAGATATGGTTTCACTTGCATCACCGATGATTACTTATTCAAACATTTCTCATTGTGCAGCCCTTTCATAAAGTCATTCATTCAAGGTTTTCTGCCCGGTATTGTGCTGAAGCTGTTCCTTATCTTCTTGCCAACAATATTGATGATCATGTCTAAATTTGAAGGCTTTGAATCTATATCATCTCTTGAGAGAAGATCAGCTTCTAGACACTATCTTTTCAATTTTGTGAATATATTCCTTGGGAACATACTTACCGGAACAGCATTTCAACAGCTGAGTTCTTTCATTCACCAACCAGCGAACCAGTAAGTTATTCCATATAGGGAACTCGGTTTTTTATTCTCTGTAGTAATTTTACCTTGTAAATTGCATTACTATATTTCCTGTGTTGTGGGTGTGATCTAGTGGTCTTGTGTTAGTGGTACTGAATATACTATATCACTTCTTATTACATGGAAATGGCTTTAATGCTGGATCCGTTACAGCTATTAAAAAGTAATGGTTTCATAATCTATGCTATGAAATATACCTTTTAATAAACAATATTTTAACATTCTTAATCACCCTCAGGTAGTTTGATTCCATGTATTGATCCAAGATATTTTCTTAAATTTAGTTTGTGTCGATAAATTAAGCACACTTGTTAATGTTTTGGCAGATATCCGGTAACAATTGGCACGGCTATTCCTTTAAAAGCAAGTTTCTTCATTACTTATATAATGGTTGACGGATGGGCTAGTATAGCTGCGGAGGTTTTGATGTTGAAACCGTTAATTTTCTATCACTTGAAGAATTTTTTCTTGGTGAAAACTGAAAGGGACAGGGAAGAAGCCATGTATCCTGGGAGTATCGGTTTCAACTCTGGAGAACCACGTATACAGTTGTACTTTTTGTTGGGTCTAGTATATGCTGCAGTCACTCCTGCTGTTCTTCCTTTCATTATAGTTTTCTTTGGCTTGGCCTATGTTGTCTTCCGTCATCAGGTACGCAGATGTTAGATTTTGAATTACAAGCCAATGGTGATTGAATTTTATAAGCACGATTATGATTCGGGTTCCATCAACCGTTGTTAAAAAATGCACAGGGCACATTTAGAGCTTAGCACCATAGTGGCTTATACACGTGTCCCTATTAGTATACGAGTATTTTTAAAAATATTGTGAGAAGTTCCTGGCATATAGTCACACGTAGAAAAATAATAGGAACAATTAATCGTTTGATATAGGATTTTGAAGGGTGACTCTTCTTGATCTTGAGATAATGGGCTAACTTGTCCATAGGGAGAAAAAGAGTTCAAGATGCCCTTGTGTTTGTTTTGTAGGTCTCAATGATTATCTTATAACTTGTTGCGGGGCATTTCTAAGTAGTGTACTAGAACTAGTTAACTTAATCACCCGGAACACTTCTTTCAATAAGTCAGAATGTGTTCAACTTCAATCTTATCATAACTAAATATCTGCCTCATTTTTTTTCGTTGTTCATATGTGGTAATGACCTGTACCTTGTACTTTTTTTCCGAATGCAGATCATTAACGTATACAATCAGGAGTATGAGAGTGGTGCAGCATTCTGGCCTGATGTCCATTTCCGTATCATTTTTGCACTGATAGTCTCACAGATAGTTCTGATGGGGCTTCTCACCACCAAGAAAGCTGCTTCATCGACTCCTTTTCTCATTGTTCTCCCAATACTAACCATATGGTTCCATAGGTACTGCAAAGGACGTTTTGAATCTGCATTTGTCAAATTTCCCTTACAGGTATGTGGATTTGTCCTTCGGGCCTAGTAATTTCTTCAACTGCTTGCATTAATATTTGATAGTAGAGACCTAGTTTCTACTTCTGGCTGTTTATTTGTTAGACATGATTGAAACAGGAAATACATTATTGCATCTGTTCTATAGATGTCCTTTTGCCTCTTTCCGACCAATGGTGACATGGCATAGGTTAGATGAATTAAAATGATGCATTGTGTTATGTAGTGTGTGTCAGATTTCATGATAAAACAAATTAAGCTGTCCTAACATCTCATTGTGAGGTCTCAATTACCTGTTACAATTTTTGGAGAGTGGCTTATATATTTGTTGAATAACTTTGCTACCTGCCAATCTAATTAAGTGGACTTACATGACTGATCCTCAAACTATAACCACCTTAGTTTAATCTAAAACTAAAATTGGTTTGAAGAAACCATATATCTTGTAAATCAATTTGGACTTGGTATCCAAGCTCCCTACGAGATTGTCAACGACGTACATCTATATTTCTAGTTTCCCATTTCATGTAATTTTAATGTTGTCGGAACTACTTATGCAGGAAGCAATGATGAAAGATACATTAGAACGAGCAATAGAACCTAACTTGAATTTGAAAGGTTATCTTCAAAATGCCTATGTTCATCCAATCTTTAAGGACAGCATGGACGACGACACTGATGATGAGGAGATACTGAGTATAGACTTTGAAACCGAAAGTGCGATTGTGCGCACAAAACGCCAGTCCCGAAAGAATACACCATTACCCAGCAGAAACAAGGCGTCATCTCTTTCTTTGTCTGATGGCATTCAAAGTCATCTAGAGCCTTAAAGAAAAATGGGATCACTGAATGTTTGACTTTAGGTCATTATTTTCTAGACAGATTAGGATCATGTGCGATGCAATACACGATGCTACATGCTACATCAGTTGACAAAGTTGAGGAAGATGAAGCGATTCATTTGGTGTTTTGAGATTGCAAGATGAAATTACTACATGCAGATCACATAAGGCAGATATTTTCCTGATGCTTAGGATTTTGTTGATTACTAGTGAATTTGCTTCCTTAGTGGATGAAATTATAGGTTTTATCTTTTAGGTCTTTCTTATACTCGGGGATAATTGTAACTCGTAAGTCACTAGAAAAATTATTGTACATAGATTAAGCTCAAATGGACCTTATCTGCCATGTTGAAGAACAAAGGAGTAGGATAGCCATAAGCAATACTTGAACAGAAAAACACAAGTGTAATTTATCATACACATTAATATGTTCGTCACACATTAAAAACCCAAATTCTTCATAAACGAAAACCCAAATTCATCAAACCAACGATGAAGATTATTTTTTTCCCTAACACTTTACCCAATTCAGATCTAACACCTCTTCTCTACCATCTATGTTTTTCTCCCTCTTGTTGAGCAAAATACTCACCCAAATAAAAAATAAGGTTTGAAATAGAAAAGGATAAAGGATTGTGGAGGAGGAGATCGGCAACTGCTGTGGGGTCACGTTGCTCCGATGGTGGCATTCAACCGACAACGCCGACATTATCGCGGTGATAGCTCATTCGCACAACAGTGGTGGCGGAGGGAGTGGCGATGCTTCTCGATTTGAAGAATGGAAGAGAAGAAGGCTCCATTCACACAATCCTTAGCCTGGATGCTTATTAATTATTTTTTTTTTCAAATTTAGTTACTAAATATATTATTGTTTTTATGATTAATGTTTAATATTTGTGTTATTGATAAAAATATATTAATTATAGAAAATTTATATGTTATGTTATAATTAAAAAATTCTTTAAAATTATAGATACGAGAGAAGACAAATACTGATTATATTGTCATTGTATTGTTAATGTGGTTGTTTATTGAATTACACAACTTATTTTTTATCCTTGGGTGAGGTTTTCACCTTTAGTTGTAATTACCTGAGCGATTCTAATTATCCATAAAATTGATTTCTTCATGAGTATTGACTTGCATAGCATAATGATCGTTAATATGATCTCTACTACATAGTTTACAAAGTTGGTGTTGAGTTTGTGAGATATTCTGCAACATTTTTGAAAGTTGAGAAATTTTTTTTTTATTAAAGTCTTCAATTGTTGAGTCATAATTTTATTTTTAGCCACCAAAGCATCTTGAGATTGCAAATGCAAAACTCCTTTCTTTTGTGCTTGAGCTCTTTCATTATGTATCTCATTTTCATATTTTCAATTAACTCATAGGTTTTTTCTGGAGTCTTCCACTTGATATTACTTCCAGTTGGGGCTTCCAACATCAATTTCGTCTATGAGCTTAGTCTTCCAAGGAATAGAATAACTATCGTAGGTTCATAAAATTCATGTGTGGGTGTCTTTCGCAATAAACCTTTAAATTTGTCTCACGCTTGACTTAGAGTCTCATCCATGCCCTGCTTGAAAGAAGAAATTTCTTGCTTACCTTTATTTACCTTAGATTGAGAGAAATATTTATTCGGGAATTTAGCCACCACATCTTCCCACTCAGTGAAGTTGTTCTCTGGGAAAGAATTAAGTCACATCTTAACATTGCCTCCTAAAGAGAAGGAAAACAAGCTAAGCCTAATAGCTTCATCAGGCACACCATTAATCTTTACTGCATTACATATTTCATTGAAATGGATTTTCATGAGATAATCCATTGAATTAATTGCTCTTCACTAGTTGAATGAGGACAGACTTTATCTCAATGTTTGTTGCATTTACCCTTGGTCTTGCAATGTTGTTAAAATGAAGATGTCTAATAACTGTTGCATAATCTACAAGGGTACGTCTATTGTTCTCATTACCATTCTGATCCGTCGTATCTTCTATTTTCTGGTCAGATTTAGTGAAAGGTTGTTCAAGAGTTTTAGGAGAGGGAAAAAGTTCTCTGGACATTCTGTTCTTCCTTCTTCTTCTACTATTGTCCAAACCTGTAAGAAGAGGTTCGGATAATTTCATGCTTCTAGTCTGAATTGAACACTACATGCACTAGAGAATAACACACTAGAGCATCCAATTAGCCCAAAAAAATAAAAATAAAAAACAAAAATTAAAAACAATAAAAATAGAGTATAACTGGTTAAGAATCACACAAAAATATAGTCTAAACCATGAGTCCTCAACAATGGCGCCAAAAACTTTTTAAGACCTCGACAAGTGTACCAAATCGTATCAAGTAATATAAAATGATAAAATCAAGTATCGTATCCCAGAAGACTCACGACACTAAACAATTGTGTAATTACTCAACTAATTTAGACTGAAAAGAACATTTTGTTGGTTTTAAATACACATACAACAAAAGTAAATATGAATGCAAATTGATCAATTGAGGCTTAACACAAATAGGAATGGATGATGTTGATAATATGAGATGATTATGTTGTTGGGGTTTAGATTTCACCGTCCTTACTTTCATGCATATAAGATTCATCTTCTTCATTAAATTGTTAACATCACTCTCTAAATTACTTAGAACTCGATTCCTCAATGTAAAAAACATATCCTTAATTATTAGATCACAATCCCATGTATCCCTAATAATTAATTCTACATTACGAACAAAAGCTTAAGACAACCAAACATCTTATCCCCATCCTTGGGCAATATTTCTTTTGGGAGAAATTCTCCAGATCTAGGTTTCTAGGTATTTCCCAATAACAAAGAAAACCAAATATCATGCTATGAGTGATCAAATCGTAACAGGCATAGAGCAAAAGAGAAAATCCCTAACAATTAATGAAATAAGCATATAATAATTCAAAACAAATTCAAATACATGAAAGTTTAGATGTTACATCTTCCCCAACAAAAAATGAGTTTTATTCTCCATCGTCATGGAGAAAATAGGTGTACAATGGAATGAAAGTGATAGAAAAAACCTAGAAACTGAAGAGGAGAGCTCCTGCATCCAATTCTGCCTCCAAAGGGTCGAAAAGTGTGTTTCTGCACTTCTGTCGTCAAAAGATACAAACCCTAGGACGTAGAGGTCCTTAAATAAATCAGAAGCAAAGTCCAAGCCCGTAACGCTGGCGCTTAACGCCTACACTTAGGGCAACCGGGCATCCTTGCAAGAAGAGTGGCGCCGAGGGCCCTGAAAGGGACAAGTAGGCGCTCTACGGCACATGGAGTCTAGCACTCAACCCCTCTGGAAGGCAACCAGGTACTGGTTCGAGCTATTGGCGTTGAGGGCCCTAGAAATGGGCAACAAGCATCCTGCGACCTTCTGTAGCCTTCTCTTTCGGTGCTTTTTCTGTCTTTTTTGGGTTCCAATTCTTTGATACTTTAACTCCTCTTCCAAATCATTCCAATAACCTACAAATTCAAGGGAATTAGTAATAACAATCATCAAGTATAACCTTAACTCCCTTATTCATAAAAACTAAACTAAAAACAAAAGTTCAAGCAAGTTTCTAAGTCAAATAAAGTTGATTTAGTATCAAAGTAACATCCCAGATAACGGTAAATTCAACCGTTATCACTACATGCATAATTTACTTTAATTTAGCAGATAAGCTATTCTACACGCATCCACAATACTACAGATCAAATATCAAAAAGTGAACGTTAGAGACAAAGGAGATATTTACATAATGTTCTTCACTTGAAGCAAAGTCTAAAAAGATCATACAACCTACTTTAAGCAAAGGATTGAAAAAGCATGTCTGCTATGATAAAGTTGACTTACATAACAGCTGCTATGAAAAGAAGAAAGTGAAAGCACAAGTACCAAGGCTATAAACTACAAACTCGGTCTAATAGACAAATATCCATGAAGCCTATAAATAGAACATCTCTCAAGAAGAAAATGTAGAGGATAGCTTATGAAACAAGAGCTTACAACGATACATCCATCCTAAAGAGAAAAAGAGAAAGAGCTGAAGAAAAAAATACATTTGAGCTGAAGAAAAAAAAAAGAGAAGAGAAAAAGAGAAAAAGATACTCTCGAGCTTCATTATCAAATTGCTTACTATTGTAAGAGAGAAGAGGGAACCTAGGAGTGTTTAGATTGCTTTGTATTGTATTTAAATCCTCTCATTGAGGATATAGTATGAACTACTTGTAAGCAATCGTTGATTACAATTCTGAAGAGAATTAAAACACTCACAACTGAACTCTTTTAGGTTGAGGAATCTTGGCAAGGTTGGTAAGTACCAGGAGTGGTTCAAATACTCAAAGGAAATCTCAGCAGGGTGCTGAGTACCAGGAGTGGTGCAAAGTGTTGAGTACAAGGGGTGGTGCGAATACTCAAAGGAAATCTTGGCGAAGTAGTTGACTACTAGGAGTGGTGATAATACTCATTTATAATTGTGTGAAGATTATAGTGGAGCCCTCTATGGAGGAGACTGGATGTAGCTTAGTTGGAGCGAACCGATATAAAATCTCTTGTGCAATTATCTCTTTTTTTTATCTAAACTTTCCTCTTGTGAAAACCTACAATTGCGCTTTATTTCCAAACACAAGAATTTTCCAAGCTAAATGATTTATATCATAAGGGAAGTTCTTAACAAAACGTTGTAGTATATATATTATGTATAACACGCTAAAAGTTGTTATTGCAAAGTCCTATTAAGTCGAGCCTACGATTATTCAAAAGAAGATTTCAAGAGCTCGATAACATGCTATATTATAAGAGTTGCGAGAAGTTTTCCATTAACCGTGTACAATAATCCCTTCTAGTGTTTTTCAGGTACTTCATGAAGAACAAAGAATGGTAAAGATATGAATAAAACTCTTGGACTCTTAGGCTCTTATACTGACAAAAATGATTAAAAATAAATTGGGTTCATTTTATTCCATTATTATTTGTTATCATATTTTATGTTTTTTTGGCTAAATTAAAGTTTGAAAATTTGGAGAAATTTTGTTTTATTTAATTTATTATATATAATTTTTAAAAAATATTTTATTTAATTTATTATATATTTTTTTATTTTTTAATTATTTACGTATCCCAACTTGAGTGTTAACACGGTAGAATAAGTATTTTAGCCTGTATTAATAACTTCCTATAATAATTTCCTTATTATTTTTTTTATCTTACAATATTCATTATGGTATGACTTTTTTTTTATATAATTTGTTATTATGTGTGTTACTTTTATTGTGACTTTATATTGTAAGTGAATAAAAATTATTAGAATATACCTATATATATATACACACACACTTATTTTTAAATCTCTTTGAATAACATCTTTTTTTACAAAATAATTATCTTAAATGAAGTAGAGAAAAAATAAATATTTTGTAATTTAAAAAAAATCTGTAATATAATTTTAAACCTTAAAATCAAATATTTCTTTATTAAAGTCACTAAACTTAAAAACGTAAAGTCAATTTTCATATACGCTTTCTAATTTTATAATGAATTAAATGTTTGTATAAGTTTATCTTATCTAATAACTTGAAGTTTTAACTGAATGAAGCTGAAATTGTAGAAACCACAAAAATAAAAAGGAAATTTATAGGAACCAGTGGTGGGCCACTGTAGATAAAAAGAAGATAAGGGTAATCTGGAGATAAATCATATAGGAAGATAGGGTTAAAAAAATTGATTGTAATATTTACTTGAACTTTAAATGCATAAAATCATGTAAATCGTTGTTTCGAAAAGTGCATCGTATCGTGTTGTGTTGTGTTGTGTTAGGTCGTGTGTTCCCCAAAAGATAGGAAAAGCAGAGCAAAGATAAGGAAGAAGCATCAGGTATTAACGTGCGTCTCCTTACGAGTTGTGTTCTGCGACAAAATCGATTAAAATAGTTTGAATTGGAATTGGGTATAGAAAATTAGGATTAGGTTTAGAATCAGAATTAGGGATTGTTGAATTTTGTGTGAAGATATGCAGATAGAGGCATCATGGGGGAGGGTGGATCAATGACTAAGCGCAGCAGCGGCAGCAACAGCCTTCTTCACAACCCTCTCGCTCTTCTTCTCCGATCCTTCCACGGCATGTCTTCCATCGAATACCGATTCCGATCGCCGTTCGATTCCTATGCCGTCGCTTGCGAGGCCTTTTCCGAACCTCACCCTCTTTGATATTTCACCTCTTATCTTTCTCTCTCTCTATCTCTTTCTCTCTCTCTATATCTATCTATCTTCGCGCCATGGCCTCTTCCCACGCTATCGAGAAAGACCCCACCTCCAGATACGCTCGGGTGTGTTACCTTCTTATTATTGCTTTCATTGTTTATTTGTTGGCTTCTTTGATCGATCTTCGTGACGTTCTTATTTTTCAGTATGATGAAGTGCTGGGGAAAGGAGCCTTCAAGACTGTGTATGTATCTCTCTCCGACTCGTTCCTGTGGGGATTTTATTGGTTTGTTATTGAATTCTTTGAATGTTGTTGTTATTTGATTGTTGAACGGGGGCAGGTACAAAGCCTTTGACGAAGTAGATGGAATCGAGGTTGCATGGAACAGGATCAGCGCGGAGGACGTTGTGCAGACGCCGCTGCAGTTGGAGAAGTTATACTCGGAGGTTCACTTGCTCAAGACCTTGAAGCACGACAATGTCATCAAGCTGTACAATTATTGGATCGATGATAACACAGCCACTGTCAACATGATCACCGAGTTGTTCACCTCCGGGAGTTTGAGGCAGTTCAGTTTTCTTATTTTCCTACACTAGTTCCTTTTATTGTTCTGCCTCATTCGTTTTTAGGGTTGGGTTGGATTGTTTTTCTTGATATTCTCTATCTTGTCTGTTGAATGTGATTCTTTGATCGAGACAAGTGCCTAAACCGATCTGAATCACATATTTACATTGAGATAGTGTCTTGATTTTGATCCGGTAGATGTAATTGAGGTGTGTGCCCAGGGTATTTACGTTCAAATGTGGGGTTTTTTTCTTCTGTCCAAATGTGGGTTTTTTTTCTTCTGTTCAAATGGGTTTTTTTTTTTCTTCTGTTCAAATGTGGGTTATTTTTCTTCTGTTATTGATTTTCTAAATCTGAAATGGACCAAGCCTTTTGCTTTCTTTTTCTCATGAGCTAAGTTAGCTGAATTCTCCCCATAAGCTGTTTTATTTTCTGTTTCATAGAGTTAATTTTGATGACATTATTTGCCGCTGTTAAATGTGATTAAGATGTAAACCTATGTTCGTCTTAATCACTCGTTCACGTTGAAACATGTGTTTTTTGTTGGAAAATGCATGCATTGGTATTCTAAAAAGTACAGGGGTTATGCTTTTGTGTTTTCCTACTTTTGTGATTATTTTATTCATGTGTGTCTTGCCTGTACAGGTACCGTAAGAAGCATAAGAATGTGGATATGAAAGCCATTAAGAACTGGGCACGGCAGATTCTCCGTGGCTTGTGTTTTCTGCACAGTCAGACTCCTCCTGTCATTCACAGGGACCTGAAATGTGACAATATTTTTGTCAATGGGAATAGTGGACTGGTTAAGATCGGAGATCTTGGATTGGCAATTGTTATGCAACAACCTACTGCCCGTAGTGTCATCGGTAATATAATAGATTGACTTGTGATCTACTTCTTAGGTTATTGCTCAATGAGGCCTTGTAAATTAAACAGATGGCAAACATTTTCAATCTTGGTGCAGGTACACCGGAGTTCATGGCCCCAGAGCTTTATGAGGAGAACTACGATGAACTTGTTGACATATATTCCTTTGGTATGTGCATCTTGGAAATGATCACCTGCGAGTACCCATACAGTGAATGTAAAAATCCAGCTCAGATATATAAGAAAGTTACCTCTGTAAGTCTGCTTCAGTGGAGTTCGTTAAATATTTCATGTCTGTTTTATTTTTCTCGTTTTTTAATTATTTATTTATTTTTGACTGCGGTTTATCTTGTTTTTTGGTCATTACTCATTAATTTGTTTTTTATTTTTATTTCTAGGGTATAAAGCCTGCTGCTCTTGCTAAAGTAAATGATCCTGAAGTGAAGCAATTCATCGAGAAATGTCTAGTTCCAGCGTCAGTGAGACTGTCGGCATGTGAACTACTCAAAGACCCATTCCTTGCGACTGAAAACGCAAAGGAGATTAATCTTGATATACTGCAGCTGCCTAATAATCCTCATATCAAATTGATGAATCAACCAGTGTGCAAGCCTCATCCCATGGAGATAGATTTTAACTCCAGGCGTAGCTCACCAGGCTCGTCTGTGGGAAGAATTGAGGAAATTTCTCAGGTTTCAACTTTTGATCTTGTGAAGAGGACTGAGAATAACGAATTTAGGCTAAGAGGGGAGAAAAATGCTGAAAGTACAATTTCACTTACACTGCGAATTGCAGATGCACGTGGTGAGATATCTTCTGTTCCCCTGTTCCTCTGGTATATGCCTGTTGTTAATACTTAATATATATGTATGTAGGTGGAGCAAGGAATATCCATTTTCCATTCTACATCGATTCTGATACAGCAATTTCCATTGCTGAGGAGATGGTGGAACATCTGGAACTCACACATGAGGATGTATCTGTCATTGCAGAGCTAATACAAGATATGATTGTTAAGCTTGAGCCCAACTGGAAGCCTTTGTGTGAGAACCTCTCATCTGGGACAGATCATTACAGGGCCCCTTCAGAAGTTCAGAATGAACAGTTGAGCTGTCATTGGCCATTACAATCAAGTGATTACGATATGAAGACGATGTATGAGGATCTAGTTCGTCATGGGCCTGTGGATGGAGGTTATCAGGAGAAGCAAGAATCTGTTATGTCAGATATATCAGCAGAGTGTGGGATTACGATTGCCTCAGATTCTAAAGATGTAGAACCTGACATTTTTATTTTTGATGAATTCTGGGAGGGGTTTGATGTATTCAATTCCAATTCAGATGACAGGTTTAGTGGGCAAGAGGATGGACAAAAGAATCATTCAGAGAACTCAGAAGGCTCTCTAATCAATTCATGCTGCAGCCCATCTAAAAACTTTGACATGTCAAGCACTGGTTCTCTTAATATAGTTGACAAAGACCCTTCAGACGATCTGCAGTTGGAGCTTGAAGCAATAGAAACACAGTATCAACAATGCTTTCGTGAGCTTGTGAAGATGAGGGAGGAAGCCATAGAGAATGCTAAAAGGAGATGGATAACAAGGAAGAAGATACCGGTTACGTGATGCATTACGATGATTTTGTTTGATTGTTTTTCTTTTTCTTTTTAATATTTTTTTGGCATTCTTTAACATCATTCTATTTCTGATTGCTTGTACGTTTTGCTTTGATGTTCTGATTTTTTTGCTTGACGGGATATTATTTTGTTGGGTATGGGATTAATGGCTTGCATATGATAGGCCGTGTTAATTTTTAGATACTATTTGGATGGTGACGAAGGAAATAGAGCTAGTTTTTGATTAATTACTATGTGAGTATATAATATCATTTTTTTGATTAATTGTGTACAAGCACGTTACTTACTGACTGATTTGTTGACCTTGTGGATTGCCCAAGCCTCGTGTAATTCTCTAGTCTCATCTTCGATGTAAAATATGTATATACATAAATTATCATCACATGGAACATTATATTTTGAAGATTTAATTAGTTATAAGTATCCTGGTGAAATTAACGACAACTAACATGTGAGTTTTCTAAACACGAGGTTTCTAAATTAATTTTTAAAAACCATGGGTCAAATAAGAAATATCAAAGAAAAACATATAACTACTTTGTAAATAGTACTATTTATTAAACTTGATGACTAACTTTACTTAATCTACGACTAATAAACTTCTGAACGGATTTACTTAATTTTGTAGTTTTATGTACATTTGCTTTATGTAGTGTTAAATGTTTTGGGTGCAGGTTATCTCTTTGGGTTCTTTATATTTTAAGTGCATAATATTGTGTGTTCTAAACACATTAGAAATTGAGTTTATGTTTTCTCTCTCTTATTGGTTTAATCTTTGTCAATCCGGTGAACCCATTTTGCACCGGTACTATTTTTTATTTTGAAAATTGTTTCTATTAAAAAATTTCAGCTTTATCCTTAGGTTTTTTCTAGCTACTTTTGTTATCACTGTGCTGCCACCACCCAGTGTAGTCCTGTTTGATCTGGTGATCGTCCAAGCTAAATGACCACCATGCCAAAAAATTTGCAGCGGTCGAAGTTCTGACGCTACACCTTTTTTTTTTTTTTTTTTTTTTTGTCTTAGTTCACTTTAATATTAAGAGATCAATAAGCTAAATTTATAATTTTAACCTTACTATTCAATATGTAATTGGGTTTTAATATTAAGAGACCAAGTGTTTATTCAAATTTGTTAACTAGTAGTGCTCTTCACTTTAATATTAAGAGACCTATAAGTTCTCACGCGTCTACACCCTTTTGTCTTATTATTATGGCACAATAATGCCAAACTTGATATGTTGTTATTAACTCTATCATATTACTACTATTTAATAAGGTAACTTCAGTATCATATCATAGTAGTACTAAGTTAATAGTTAACAAAATGGATAATGATATTTAGACAACATTTTTTTGACAACAATTGAACATTGATTACGTATTAATCTGTGATTGGTCAAAAATTACTCCACAATAATGTTTATGATTATTATTATTGATTGTGGAGTAATTTTTGACCAACCACAGATTGACACGTAATCAATGTTCAAATGTTGTAAAAAAAATGTTGTCTAAATATCATTATCCTAACAAAATAGATAAGGTTAAGTTAGTTCTGAATCGTTTTTCAATAGATACGAAATCATTTTCAATAATTAATTTTTATGAAATCAAAGAGTTAACAAAACACAATGCTAATATTAAAAGATAAAAGCAAAAACCTATCCTAATAAAATTAAAATTGAAGATTGATACAAGTGCGAGACAAATAAAAGACTTTGAAACAATTATAGTAAAAATATGTTAATTCCATTGTTTTTTAAAATAGATTCATCATCGATCAACCACATATTATTGTTCAATTGATTATTGCTTTTTATTTTAAATTAATTAAACTACATTCTTAATTAATTTGATGACAATCTTACTATTAATCAAAGTAGATTCTCAATTAAAAGCAATACCTTTCTACACTATTCACAATAAACTCAACCAAAGTACATTCTCAATTAATTTCTATTATGTTTAATAATGTCTATTTTTTTATCTCCTAATCAATTTAAAATTTAATTAATCAAAATACATTCTTGACTAATTATTGTTAAAGTTTTTACTAATAATCGAAATACATCCTCAATTGGTAGCAAAAATTCATTCAATCATATGAAAGTTGCTAAGTTCAATCAAAGTACATTCTCAATAAAAATTAAAACCTTTAGACTCATATGATCAATATGCACATAGATTAAAACACTTCGTTAATTAGCTATGATGTAGAAACCATTATGAAATAAATGAATTCATCAATAGAAAAGTCAGAATCCAAGCCCAATCAAGTTCTATATATAGAGACCAAGGAAAACACAAAGTGTTAAGACAAGATCATCTAAAGATAATAGACTATCTAGCATCTCGAGTTTTAAAGTTTAACAAACAACTTTTGATGAAATATAGTTTAGTGGAATATAGTGTTTGGACAAAGTACATTCTTATTAAACGCTTATAAGACAAATCATGATGTGTCAAATATAAAAGATTAAACAATATTTGACTAAAACACGTCTAAAGAAAGAAACAATAAACATATATCTTAACAATTGTCACTACTTGAAAAAGCCCAGATTTGTGTTAAACGCTCATATTACAAATCATGCTTCAACATATAGATCATTAAATGCATATACATACTATACCTTGTTTGCTTTGATTTTTCTCTTTTTATTTGTGCAGATATTAATAATACCAAGATCTACTCAAAGACACTACACGTGAATCAGAAAGATGTTAAATAGGAAGACATTCCAGGAATGTTTCCTAAAGGTTTATGTCCTACCATAACTGTACAAGCTCTTATTGTGAAAGCACTACTAATCTTCCCAGGGCACAAAAAATTACATATCTTCTTACGAGAAGCCACCAACTGTAAAAAAAGAAGGTCAACTCTCTTAGAGTAATGGTCATCTCTCGAAAAAAGCTATATAAGAAGGACTCACACAAGAGAATAAACGAATTTTTGCTATCATTGTATCATTACGTTGTTATTCTCTTTATAAACTTACGTTGTCTAAGTTTGTTCATAGAACAAAAGAAAGAACTTCACAAGTTTTCAGATTTCATTGTATTATACTTATCCTCTCTCTAAGAGTTACTCAAATTTGTACTTGTAAACAAATACTAATTGTGTTTGGATTCTGAAGAGAGTGAAAACACTTGTATTGTTTAGCTAAGGAGAGTTAAACATTCTAGACGGTAGGATTGATACCAGGAGTGGTCAGAATACTTGGATACTAAGAGTGGTTAAACTCGGACTAGTCAAGATTGACTTGGAGAACCAAGAGTAATTTATAATACTTGGGAACGAGGAGTGGTTGATAATACTCGGTATATACCAGGATTGGTTGATACTCGTTTCTAATCTTGGATAAGGTTAATGAAACCCCTTAAGAGTTCTTAAGGGAGACTAGATGTAGCTCAGGATTGAGTGAACTAATATAAAAATACTTGTGTTATTGATTTTCTTGTTTAGAAAACAATTTTCCAAAACGCTTGCTTGAAAACACAAGCGATTAACAACTATTGCAGTTTAACTAACACTTGCTATAGTTATTAAACGATGTTCTTACGAAAAGTTTCGAGACACTATTCAAACCCCTCCTCCCTTTTCTATTATTTCGTTGGTATTAGAGTTATTCTCAAGGGTTAGTTCTTCGCTAGACTTGAGGAAACGATCCTAATAAGCGATGGAAATGAAGGATACATAATAAATCGCCCTCTCTTATTCAAGGGAAAAAAGTTCGACTGTTGCAAACAATGAATGATTGCTTTCTTTTAATCATGTCACATAGATTTGTAAGACGTGGTTGAAAACAAAAACTTTATACCCCTTGACGAGAAGGGTGATGAATTTCCCAAAAACAAATGGATAGACAAGCAAAAACATAGGTATCTTCTAAACTTAAAAGCTAGAAATTCACTAATGTGCGCTCGTTCAGAAGAAGAATACAGAAAGGTACACACTTTTAAAGGAGCCAAGGAAATGTGGGACACTTTGGTCATCACATGCAATGGTTCCAATGAAGTAAAATGAAACAAGTTGAGCCTGCTCATAAGGCAATACGAGTTGTTCTCAATGGAAGATAATGAAACTTTATGGTTATGATTATCTATTATTATTGTTGGGTAAGGGTTTGTGTATGCATGACGATAGGGCTTATGTCATGTTTTTGTTGGGTTTTCCCTATAAAAGTATGTATGGCTTTGTTGGGTTATCCCGTGGTAATATATATTGAGGTTAAGGGAAGACAAAGGTATGTTGTTTGGGGTTTTACTATGCAAATATTTGTTGTAAAGAGTGGTATGATGATCATATGTAGTATGTTGGGTTTTTTTTTGGTTGTAATCTGCGTAATGATGAGAGTTGGATTATTCAAATGATGTAATGTATGTACTTGGGTTTGTTTATAAGGGTATGTGAGGCTTGAATGTATGTATGATGTGTTAAGTATGATTCTTCGTGGTTTAGGGATGATGTTTGTGTGTTTTGAATACTTGATGTTTTTTTAGAATGAGTTTGGGTTCGACAATAAACGATTATCTTAAGTGATAATCAATTATTTGCGTGTTGTTTTTTAGTTTCGTTACTAGAATAATCGATTATTTGGGATGATAATAGATTATCCTTTCATATTTTAAAATGTTGAAAAATTGCTATTGTAGTTGTCTAGAATAATCTTTTACCATCTCGATTATCCTAGTATATTTTTGTTGGAAAATGCTTTTTTGATGAAGGATGGACATGGACTAAGCTAGATGAATTGTAGAACGTGATAATGAGCACAAAATAAGATTAGTGGTTATGTTTAGGGTCAAATTTGACTTATGGTTGAGGTTTGAGCATGAGTGAGTGTTAGAGAGTACCTAAATGTGTGGTGGATGATCATAAAAGTGAAGGATAGGTCTACTTGTTATACCTAGTAAATCCCGAGTCTATCAGCCATGTGATACGGGATAATGGCTCCCTTTGACTTTTGTGCGAAAAGGAAGGGGTGTGTGAGTATTGAACCTTCCTTGTGTAGGGATGATGGTGTTTTGCTTTGTCCTTGTGAGGTAGGAAAACATGTTCCTTAGCCAGTGGCTGGGACTACTCAAGCGGACTTGTAGGAGAGGCTACAAGGGCCTGTAGGGGAGACTATAGTGTAAGGTAGGGTACAAGAGTGTGACTGATTCTTTTCACTATGGTGTTATGGTATTATGGATGCTCATTGTAATGTTCATGATGGAGGTACATGTGTTAATGATCGTAATGACGATGATGCTTTAGAGAATACTATATTGTTAGTGATTAGTTTATGTGGTGTATTTATCATAGTTATATTTAGCATTGGTGCTGGTGAATGGATAGACTATTAGTCCATGTTTGTGATGTTCGTGATGACATCAAGGATCAAGGATCAAGGAGTGATAATCAGATATGATTGATTTGTTATGTTTAGAGGATTATGAATCCTATTGTTATTACTTTTATGTAGGGGTGTTTGATTATGGTTGATATAATCAATATTTTTGTATTTTGTTTTATCGGTAGCTTACCCCATACAAGTTTGTGTTATGTGTTTGTGAATGAAATTATCGAAGATGATCATATAATGTGTTATCCGTGAACAAACGATGTTGTAGATGTTGTTGAGACATGATAGATTCGAGAGGTGTCAGGGATAGACTTGAGATTTTCTTTTAAAGTTATTTGTGGTTGAATTTTTGAGACAATGTAATTGGAGTTTTTTTTATTTCCTTCGTTATTTTTATTATAATGTAATTAGATAAGACTTTCAGAACTATTATGCTTTGAATTAAGTATGCACGTTTAAATATTGAGTTTTTGAAAAATATGTTTTTGTGGTATGATAAAAATTTGATATTATTGGTATTTGTAACAACTCATGATACCTTAAATTTGGAGCATTACACAATGTCATCATATCCATTTTTTGATCTTGTCATTTGTTCAAAGGTCCACCTTCAATATACATTTGTTAGGTTTTTTGAAATTTATTTGATATATTCTTATTTGATTTTTTGAAATTTATTTGATATGTTCTTCTTGAATTCTCACTTTAGAATCTTTAATTGAAATTCAAATTTCCTTCAACTAATATGTGGTGAATGATAATTAGGGTTTATGGATAATATATTGATTGAAGAATAAATTGCGAAAAGTTTTCACTGAAGACATGGAGATATATTTTGATGAATTTTAATAAAAACATTCTGTACCGTTCTTCTAGAAGAAGGAGAGCACATGATTTAGCGTGTGTTCGCTTGAACAAATTTTACTGTTCATGCGAATTTGAGAGCGATGAAAGATTTGGAAATGCTGTTCGCTTGAGCTGATTACAGACGATGGAAAAGCGATGATTTGCGTGAATTTTGCTGAATTTCATTGTTTAGACCATCTCGCCAAAATGGAAAGATATGCGCTGATTTATAAGTAAAATACTTATATGCCCTCATCCACTGTTCAAAATTCCATCTGAAAAATCTGCAACCCTTTATAATATTAAAAAACCATAATATTAATGTTAATATTAAAAAACCAAAAACAACTCTGAAAGCATGAAATAAAAAACACATGCACTGTGGTTTCACGAGACCACTGTTCGTTTCCCATTGCCCATGTGATTTTCCAGTATGCAGTGTCCTGGGCATGCTGATCTCTAGCCTTTGCAGCTTTCTTTTCAGCCCATTGCACACTGTAAGTAGCTGCTGCACACTGTAACTAGCTGGGGAGATTCGCTGGCGAGATTCGCTGGCGAGATTCGCTTGTTTACACAACCATTCACTGCAAAGTAAAGGAGAGAATCCTGCCGTTTGAATTTGAAAAAGAAGGTCTGGGCATGAAGACCATTAATAGGAGTGTGTTAACGTATAACTTTGGTGTGTGTATTAAAACCGATGCTTGTGTGTTTAGATAGAGTGAAGGAAGTTTGAGAGTGTGTGGTCATTGACGAGCTTTGCGCGAAGAGTTCTCTCTGTGTGTGGTGAAGAGCAGCAATTGTGGAGAGTAGGAGTGATAGGTGTCGCAGCCCATACAAATTTGATTGCATATGAGAAATGCAGTATAGCTAGGGAATGACCCCTAGGTCGTCTCCCAAAGACCAATTTTGCGGTTCGAGAATCGAGTCTAACACGAAGGGGGGGGGTTTGAAAAGGTTGTGGTGAATACAGACGAATTAGCTGAAATCCAAAACACAGATCCAAACAAAGATGTAAACACAGATCTAAAGAAAACGGTTTCAAACACAAACTAAAGAAGGTTGGTCATTAACTTAACTACAATGTTTCCAATCACAGATCAACAAAAAAAGGTTACAAATCAAACCTCTAATCCAACAAAGTTAACTAACTAAGCGAAGGTTAACCCTGTTTTCATAAAAGCGAACTAAGCGAACGTAGTGTTAATATCAAATCTAATTTACACCATTCAGTTACATCAACTAAGCGAAGATGTAACACCAACTAGGCAACTAAGCGTATACCCAATTGCAAGTGCAAAAATAGAATTCACATTAACCAAGTCAGAGTCCATAGACAATCACAATTCAAGAATCTCAAGGAAACAGTGCAATATCGTCAATGACCAACCAAACTAGTTTAAGCTACCATGGAAATCAAATTAACAATATTAAAAACCTTAGACAACATTCAAACATCAAACACTGTCACAAACAAATTAACAAACACAGTTAAAAATAATTAAACTCAACACTAACTGAAACACATTAAACTCAACCTATTAATTAAACTAAGTGAAAACAAGAGAAATAAACAAGCCTATTTAACTTCTAGTAATTTATGTGAACCAAGGTGCAATTAACAAATAAATTAAAAGTCCAAATGGCCAAGAAAGAGCAAGTGGCCGTGAGCCACAGTCCACCAAGTCCACTTCAATTTTTACTCTTCAAGAAACCACCCAATTTGTTGTCTTTTTGTCCCATTGTGCACCATTTCTCAAAAAAATTAAACATGTGCATTCCAAACACAATAAAATCGTCCCTTCACTCTTCCCATGCAACAAAGAAGTCTGATCCCAATACCAAGGCACAAATTACCGTAAACTCCATGTAATGGTTACCAAGAAAATGCTTCTAAACCAAAGGGTAAAAGGATGCAACCTCAAATGCTACTACCAATGTGCCAAGTAAGCAAAACCCAAAGAAAACAAACAACAAAAACCTCCCATCACCTAGCAATTATCGACAGAAACAAAGCTTAAATTGGAAACATTCCCTTAGTCAAAAGTAGCACCATGTATGTTTTCCCAAAAGTGGTAAGGAAATTAATTGCACTCCTCTCTCTCTTCCTTCCTTGTCCCATTTCGAAATTCCACAACCAGCACACACCTCCAGCTCTTTCTTCTTCCTCACACCGAAAACACACACCCAAGAGACCTGTTAACGGATTGGCAAGCGTACCAAATCGTTCAAGTAATATAATTGGTAAAACCCAATATCGTTCTTCCCAAGAGACTCGAAAGGCTTTCTGGTTCACGTGAATTAAAATAATAAGACTTGAAAATAAAAATTAAATAATTGGATGTGCAAATAAAATATAAACATGTAAAATGGATTGATTCAATTGACAAAAGAAAACAATGGATGAATGAAGTTGTTGGGGGTTTACAATTTCATCTAATCTGCTCTCTCTTATNTACTCCTNTTGAATTATTAGNTTGATTAATTAATTGTCATGCAACTTTCTTAGCCTACCCTTAACCCGATCCCTCGGCGAAAAGAGCCTAATACTAATTACTGGCTTGCTATCCCTAGCCTCCCCTACAAATTAATACAACATTATAGAGCAGAAGTTAAACGCAATTGATCGTCATACCCCTATCCCTAGGTGATATTGCATAATCAAGAAATTACTCACCAGTTCATGACATTACTGTACGTCCTCGTATCAATAAAGACAAACATCAGTTATCGAATGAGTTAAACAATAAAGGCATTAAGCACAGATTAGAACCCAACAATTAACAATCAAAACATATGGAAACCATATAAATAATCAAGAGTTTCAATAAAAGAGAGTATCAAAAGATTACATTGTTTCCCTCATCAACAATAGGGTTTAGTTCACCATTTTCATGGTGAATCTAGATGAAAAATGGAAGAAGAATGGAAAAGAAAATCCTAGAAAAGATGAAAAGGAGCCTAAGCATCCAAGAGATCCTCTCTAGAGAGCAGAATTAGGTCTGGCCGCCCCCTTCTGTCAAAAGAATACATCTCAACTAGCAATAGGGCTATTTATAGGTGAGGAACGCAGTAGAAAACAAGCCCAAGCCCAACTGACCACCGCCCGGCGGAACAAGTGTGGCCCCCGATGGTTTCCCACAGATCGCAAAACCGCCCGACGGTTTCCCTCAAAACCGCCCAGCGCCAACGCTAGTGCTTACTCCTCGCCCTGGACCGCCCGATGGTTTAAGTTGCCGCCGGGCGGTGCGTCGACTCTTCAAATCTTCAATTTTCTTCTCTTTTCTTGAGTCTACGACCTTTATCTTCAACTCCATTCTTCACTTTCTCAAAAATACTGCAAAACAGTGCAGAACAAGCATAATATCGCTAAAAACAACTTTTGACTCTCTACAGACTCATTTATTGAGCTTTGCTTGATTCTAAGCTCATTCCAAGTAGTAAAGAGAGTGATTTGGTCTAAATTAGCATATGAAAATAACTGTTTTTCAACCTTCATCAAGACCCCATTTCAAGTTGCAACTCCATTCAAGACAATAAACCCACACTACTATTACTTAAACTCAACCTAATCTTCCATTTCTTCAAGCTCTTGTGCAAAAACGAAAATAATAACTTACCCTTCAACTCCAGCACTACCCAGCCACAATAACACATCAAACTTTGGTTCCAAACTGGTTTCAAACATCCAAACCGAAATATGGAAGGAAAGAGCCAAACCCACAACACTCACACAACACCTTAAGCTCTCTTCAACCCAAAACTCACATAGAACTCCATTTTCATCAACCAACCAACCAAAATGCAAAGGAAACCGAGAATAACAACAACAATGGAAGAGGAAACAGAAATCTAAAGTCACTCAAACCCAACAACCACCATGGAAAGGCAAAGACAAGCTTAAAAGCTCAAGCTCCAAACATCAACAACAAGGAAATGGAAGAAGGAATGAATGGATTTTCACCACCAATGAGTTAAGACAACCAAGAGTAAATCAAGGGAAGAAGAAAATATGCATCAATTCATTGAAAATGGTCCAAAACCGTGGCACCAAGCAAGCACCCATGAGAGCATGTTCAAACAAGAGAAACCCTAGAAGAAATGAAGCAAAAAACCATGTGAATGAAAGTGGCTAATGTGTGCCTCAGTATTGTCTCTCAATATGACTGAGAATCACCCAATGATGGGGTCCACACACTAAAACAAAACCCTAGACTAAAAGCCACATGTCCTACAAAGTGGGCTTTTACAAAATTACCCCTAAAAGAGCCCAAAAACACCTAATTCTAATTAACACTTCTAGAAAACGAAATTACAACTTTAATTAAAATTTAAATGACTAAATGTTGAGTCTTTAATGTGTCACGCCACATCCTAATGCTCCAAATGATATTTCCACAATTTCCCTACAACCAGAAATGCGCTTAATCAGCTCAGAAAATCCAAATTAGCACCATTACGAATTTCCGACCAAATTAAACAGAATTCAGAAAACGGGGAAATAACAGACAATTAAACACAATTCCCTGATTTATTTAGTTGCAATAAACTAAATACAGTTCAAGAAATAACGACTCATCAAGGAGCTTTGGAGATCTTCTTCTGCTGCTGAGGTAATGTTTTTGTCTTGTGGTTTCTGCAGGTTGAAGACGTGTGGTTGTAGAGAGGGGATGAGGAAGAAGAAGCTTCATGATGAGGAGATAGGCGGATGAAGAAGACGAAACCTGATGTAGAAGACATGTCCATTGTAGAGAAATTGGAAGATTTTTCGCATGAAGGGTATTCGGATACAGTGTTAACGTATCCGGATATAGGTTTTTGAACATTTTGCGAAGGGAGGTTATCCGGATACAACTTCGCGTATCCGGTTCCAAGCTTTCGTTTTTGGATGGGAAGGATGGGTTGTTTCCGGGTGTAGTCACCGGTTGGTCAAGCCTTTGTTCCTTACTCCATCGCAACAGTGTGCTTAGGAGAAGTTCTTGTTGTGCTTATCATTTTCGAATCCATGCAGCCTCCATTTCATGTTCTTGTTGTGAACATGGTTAATGGTGCGCGTGGTGGGCGTCGAGATCGTTGAGGACATGAGGAGGTCCATGGAGGAGCAGTCCTTGCAGAAGCTTAACATGGCGATATCCATGGACCACACTGCATGATACACAGTTTATGAAACCAACGTGTGACGAAGAAGAAGAATCACCACAGTGGTTGAAGCAGCACGACTTGATGCAACACCCTAACCCTTTTTTTGTGTGTGTTGTAGGTGAACGAGTTGTACGTGAGGTCCGTTTTGCAGGTGAAGCTTTGTCGAGTTCGTGGCGTTTGTCTGGTGAAGGTGCTATGAAGGACTTTGGTGAAGCATCCTCGAGCTAGGTGAGAAACATGTAAAAAAGTTCTTCAAACATGACGGTTTTAGTTTGTTTTAGGTTGATTCTGTTGTTGAGTTTGTTTGAATGGTTTGCTCATAAGCCAGGGGAGATGTCATCACTATCTTGGGTCCTAACCTCATTGCTTTCATTATTCCTAACAAAAGACCATTGTAGATTGTTACATTGTTTTTTAATTAAAGAGAAAATGGATGTAAACTATTATTCATGTTGTTCTTCTGTTTGATGCAGCTGGTCCGCTAGTGATAAAGGTGGTGCCTTAGAAACTTGGCAACCGAGAGGGATATATAGTTGATGTTGATGTTCCAGACAGCATGTGGGCAAAGGCTTGAGTTTGCACTATATTTTTATTTTTAACACGGGACACAAGTAATAATTTTTGCTGTTTTGATAGTCTCTTTATGTAAATGGCCCATATATTGCAATTTCTAGGTGTTTTCCCATTCGTTATATTCGTTGTTTGATCTTTGAAAATAATGACTATGAAAGAAGTATGTTTTTGTCCTATGATTTTCTCTTGTTACATTAGAGTGTCTTCTTGTGTATGCATTTACTTAATTTTATAATTTCCTGAATTGGTTGCAGGTTGTAACCAAAGAGCAGCGTGGGTGGTGGCTAGTAAAAGTGTGTTAGGGCATTTACTTAATTTTATAATTTCCTGATTGAAGCCTTTTTTTTTTGGTGTTTTGGCATTTATCAAAAATGCAGCGAAGTGATTCTTCGTATTATTCAAGTTCATTGAAGGTATATCATGTTTAAAAAACTTATTGTAGTATTGTGTAATATATTTTTGATATAATCCTACTTAAGTTGCCATCTTTGCTTTGTTAGGGTGACGGGCTTTGAAGTTTTACATTTAAATTTGACAATCTTTGGGTACATTTTGAGTGGCTTTGAATTGGAGGTTCATTGAAATTGTTTTTGGTCAATCTTGAATAACATTTTGATAAGTCTTCAAGAGGTAATTTTGAAACCATCTTTGAAATAATTATGTATAATGAATATATGAATGCTTGTTATGCTTTTTTGTTTTTTTGTATAACTAATTATATATTACAAAAAATAATGTAGCGTGTTATGTTTTTTGTTTTTTATAACTGATTATATGAATATATAATGTATAATGTTTATTTAATGTAATAATGTATTATGTTTATTTAATGTACAATATTTATTTAATGTATTAATCTATAATAATTATTTAATATATGAAGATATGATGTACGAATGTATGAATGAGGTTTGTTTAATGAATATAGGAATGTATGATTTTAATTATAGTATGTATATTTGGTTAAGTAAATATAGATGGAAGAAGAATTAGATTTATCATATTTGGAGCGTGAAGATATAGATGATGATGTGCTTGGCGTAGACTTCAATAATATCTCAATTATATGTCAACACTTACAAATAACCACTGCTTTGGCTGCGGTAACAATGTTATTCAATGTTGCACACGCGTTGAGAATCTTGGAAATGTACTAGAGTGATTCCAGTAGTGTAAGCATTTCCCTACCAGAAAAAGATCGTCGTAAGTGGAAATTAATGTCATATCTTGTGCACACTAATCGATGCCGCGACATTATTAGGATGAGTCCGGAGGCATTTATTAATCTTTGTGAAAGAGTAAGATCAACTGGGTTAGTTAAGGACGCCATTCGGTCGACAGTGGAGTAACAAGTTGCTCAATTTCTTCACATAATTGGCCATAATGTTAAGAATCGAAGTGTCGCATTTTTCTTTCATCGATCGGGTTCGACGGTTAGTAAACACTTTCACAATGTCTTGGATGCAGTTATAAGTTTGGAATCTGAATTTCTGATTCAACCCTCAGGAAATGAGGTTCATCCATATATCTTGAACAACAATCGATTTTACCCGTACTTTAAGGTACTCATTTAAAAATATTTCTAGATGTTCTTTGATGAAAGGATGATAACAAATTTAGAATTTTATCATGTCTTCTTATTTGTATGTTTAGGATTGTTTAGGGGCCATGGACGGTACTCATGTTCTTGTAAAGGTGCCAAGATCTGATGCTCCGAGATTTCGAGGAAGAAAAGATTGGCCAACTCAAAATGTGTTCGTGGCGTGTGATTTTGACATGAAATTCACATACGTTCTTGCTAGGTGGGAAGGCATTGCATCGGATTCAAGAATTTTAAAAAATTCTCTTAATCGAGATGATCCGTTGGTTATCCCCCAAGGTTAGTGTCTACATTGCGGTGTTGATGACTAAATACCTGTATATGTGAGTAGTGACTAAATAGTTGTATATGTGCAAAATTGTAGGAAAATACTACCTCAGTGATGCTGGATTTATGTTGAAAAGCACAGTTTTGACCCCGTATAGAGGCGTCAGATATCACATTAAGGAATATACACGCAGAGGACCACAAAATGCACACAAGTTGTTTAATCATCGACATTCATCGTTGAGAAATGTTATTGAAAGAACTTTTGGTGTGCTGAAAAAACGATTCCCTATCATTGCAAGTGGCACTGAACCACACTATGATTTGGAGACGATGACAGAGATTATCTTAGCATGTTGTATCTTACACAACTTCCTTCGTAGCGTGGATAATGATGACTCATTACTCGATGAAGTTGATAATGAGTTGAATGAAAGAGAAGAGCATAATGTTTCATCGTCTCAAGTTAGGGAAGAGGATCATAGGATAGGTAGTAATATTAGGGATGCCATAACAGATCATATGTGGCGAGATTATCGGAACTCTTAGTTATTGTATTTTATGGTGTTGTATGACTAATTGATGTTATCAGTATTACAAGAACATTATATTATGGATGTTTAATCTTAACTTCTTACTATTTTGATTATCAAGTAGGTACAAAATGAACAGAGGTAAGGCAACCGCCATTGAGTCCTCTGCTCCTACCAGAGAGTTCATGAAGTGGACTGAGGATATGGACGCACGTCTTTTACACTCTATGATTGAGGAATCAAGAATCGGTAATAGGGTTGACAGGAGCTGGGCATCCCAAGCATATACTAATATTGTTGATCATCTTCCTGGCTCTGGGTATGTCGCCATTACNAAAAATAATGTTAAAAACCGTCAGAAAGTCTTAAAAGATAAATGGCGTGAGGTACTG